>NC_136262.1:132903874-133036374 GCF_964187855.1 Myxine glutinosa | reverse complement strand
AAAGAAATGGGGTTGTATCATCTTTGTCCAAAAACAATTATTAACCATCTTCTCAAGTATTTTTGCCAATCTTATGGAGAAACGGTGTTCAACAGTCGAGGGTGCGAATTGACTCAATCGGTCCAAACGTCCCACTATCTTTTTTATTTTCGATCATACGGCTAAATAAAAGTGATGATTTGTTTTTTCTAAAGTTTTTTTTGTTTTTCTTTTTTTTTAAAGTTCCTAAAAAAGTTATAAAAGAGAGAAAGGGTCGGGGTGGGGACCCCGATGTTGTTTGCCTCGGGGCCCGGGCTGGCTCTTGACGCTCCTGTGGATACTTGTTCTCTGATACCGCTAAAAAGGTGTCATATGTGCTACAACCAACAACTACTAGGTTCCAGATGAATTTGAGAAGATTACATGAACAGAGTTGGAGCTTAGAGGAGAAGGAAATCATCCTCCACTGCAAAACGTATTCTCTGCATGAAGCATGGGGGACTAGTGGTAAAGGAGACAGACTCATGAACCGGTTGAAATGAGCAAAGCTGGCAGGCAAGGCCGAAATAGTTCCATTAACTATTGGAACGAAGCTATGGGAACAAAATTTCACAATTTGGTTCATGAATAATGATCCTTTACTGAAAAAGGAGGTGGAGATTTTGAGTTCTGGGAGAACTTCCTCTCATCTTCGGAAACCCACAAATGGAGATAACAACCAACGGGAGAACGGCAGAGGCATTGGTTATTAGCGTTTTCTTATTACCTCCGCCACCAAATTACTTAAATTACTTAAGTTTTCTTATTACTTTGTTTGTTTGTCTGTGAACAAGATATCTCAAACAGTTATGGACGGATTCAGACGAAACTTGGTGGACAGGTTGCGTGTATGACAAGAAAGAATTGATTCAATTTTGGTGAAGATTTGAATGTGGATTCGGATACAATAATTATTTAAAATTTTCAGTGATTCTTCACCATTGAGAGATCGGACGAAAAGCGATATATAAGATGATATTTCAAAAAGTTGTGGACGAGTTATGACTAAACTTGTTGGACGAGTTGGGTAGGTGACAAGAACAAGCCGATAAAATTTTGGTTCAGGTCCGAATCCAGATCCTGTCTATCAGTGCGTTGCAAAACATAAACTGCTCAGCCTGGCGAGCTCTACCGAGTGCTGTTCTAGTTTTGTAATGTACCTGTGATGCTCTGCTCTCAAAAATCCTATTTCTAACTCATCTCTCAAATCATCTTCTCCAAAAATAAAACATCCTTTGATGTATTTTTACATATTCTGATGGAGGTGTGTGCTCATGGCTTTTTCTTTGCGGACTACAATCGCCCCATGTTATTGATATTTTCAACATATTGTTCGTGAGCAATACTGTGGTCTGAAGTATGCTTGAGATGATTGTCACGTTATGTATTTCATGAAGAGATGATTCAAAAGAATTAGAGTTGAATGACGTACTTTTGAGAGTTCAATCCATCAAACGCATTCAACATTCGTTGGTTCAATTCCTCTTCAAAATGTCGTTGCTGCGATGGGAACCTGGACACACAGCACAAAAAAATTATTACAAATTGACCACATGACTCATTCTCATAATCTCATGGCTCTTCTGTTTAGTTAACGTCTCTGTAACTACATTATATGCTGTCTATGCAATTGCCGTTTCATAATTGTCTTTTACGTCTATCATTATTAGGATATCCTGTATACATGTCTCAGGTTAGGATGCAGACTGATAACGTGACGTCATTATTGGGTCATTTTGAAGCATGCTTCAGCAATCAACCAATCCATGTGATAATGGAGGCTTAGTGTTGGTGCTTCTTTCTTCCTGTTCTTGCTGGAAATGTGCTCCGATGATAAACACATCAGCACCATGTTAGAGAACAATGCAAGATGTTGCAAAAGCAACGGATGCAATGTTTTCAATAAAACTAGAAACCCATGCCCACTTCAACAGCAGCTTTGGGGATCGTGGCGGGTATATGTTTTGTATTGTGGCTAATAAATCCCCCGTCAGTAAACCACTTGCACTGTGACACGTGTATAGACGAAAATCGTAAGTTGTATCCCTCCACCATCGCAGGGGTGAAGGGGAGTTGTGCCCATTACATGACCCTGGGTATTACCAACACATGTGCAAAATTTGGTGGAGATCGGGTCAGTTCTGTTATTTATTTTTTACACGATTTTCAGTTGCACACTGCACACAGCGCACACACAGCGCACGCGCACGCACGCACACACGCACGCACGCACACACACACACACACACACACACACACACACACCTTACTATAATTCATCAAATGTCCATCCATCTGTCTGTCTGTCTGTCTATCTGTCTGTCTGTCTGTTCGAAGGTACCGCAAAAACTGCTGAACCGATCGAAACGATATTTTGGGTGGGTAGCCCTGGGATCTCCAGGAGTAAAATAGGCTATTTAATTTTCCCAATTTCAGCTTTGGTCTCCAGCATTCTCAGGTTTGGACTCCCGCATAACATTCGCGTTCGCATAACGTTCATTGTTCTCATTGTGACGATGTTGCTTTCCCGGGTGCCGCGCCATCGGTGCAGCCGTTTGTGCGGCACCCGGGAAAGCAACATGTCTCCATCGATCGCTAACAGATTGCTGTCTCCATCGATCTTCCCAAGGCCGTAACAGCTATCGGCTCAAAATCCTTTTAACTGTTGATTTGGTACAGTTACACGTATCGGGAATTTGGTACACGTATCGGGAGTACATACGACATAGCGATTGTGAACACGATTATCGATCACGATTCACGATCACGATCATCACGATCATAGTGTATCGATCACGATTTGATACATGATGGAATAATATTTACCGATATGAACAGTGATGTGGCTTTTATTGAAATTCTAAAGACTTTACTATAATTCACCAAATGTCCGTCCGTCCGTCTGTTCGAAGGTACCATAAAAACTGCTGAACCGATCGTAAAGATATTTTGGGTGGATAATCCTGGGATCTCTAGGAGTAAAATAGGCTATTTCGTTTTCCCAATTTCAGCTTTAGTCTCCAGCATTCTCAGGTTTGGACTCCCGCATAACATTCGCGCAACTAGCATACCCAACAGCTATGCTGGTAATTGGCCCTATGGTAACAAATAGTTGGCGCAAGCCCGCCCTAGCACAAATACCTCGGACAAAGACCTTTTATAAGGACACGGGTTGAATCCCTGCTTGAGAAAATTCTAACCCATTTCGACTGAAGGAAACACGTATTGGGAGTACATACGACATAGTGATTGTGAACACGATTATCCATCATCATTCACGATCACGATCATCATGATCATCACGATCATAGTGTATCGATCACTGTGGGACATTTGGTGAATATTTCAGCTTTGGTCTCCAGCATTCTCAGGTTTGGACTCCCACATAACATTCGCGTTCGCATAACGTTCATTGTGAGATGTTTTCATTGTGACGATGTTGTTTTCCCGGGTGCCGCACAAAGGGCTGCACCGATCGCTGCACAGCTGCACCGATCGGACTCGGTGACCTCGGACAAGACCTTTTATAAGGACACGGGTTGAATCCCTGCTTGAGAGAATTCTAACCCATTTCAACTGAAGGAAACACGTATTGGGAGTACATACGACATAGCGATTGTGAACACGATTATCGATCACGAGTCACGATCACGATCATCACGATCATAGTGTATCGATCACTGTGGGACATTTGGTGAATTATAGTAAGATACTGTTTAGATTTTGATGACTTGCGTGTGATATGATTTAACGGATGTTTATATGAATCGTTTAAAATAAAAAAAGCCTTCAATTTCTGATATTTTACCTTTTCATTTGGGCCTCCCAAATGAAGCCTCGCCCGTACGGCGGGTACCGTTGCTCGTTACTATAATTCACCAAATGTCCGTCCGTCCGTTCGAAGGTACCGCAAAAACGGCACAACCGATCGCAACGATATTTTGGGTGGGTATTCCTGGGACCCCTGGGAGTAAAATAGGCTATATTGTTTTTCCAAGTTTTCCAAGTTTTCCAATTTTCCCAAACACGATGGAATAATATTTACCGATATGAACAGTGATGCGGCTTTTGTTGAAATTCTACAAATACTGTTTATTCTACGTACCAGGAGAGAGTAGATCGACTCCTGACAAACTCTTCCTATATAAACGTGCGGCTCCGAAGTAACATGGCAGCGTGTGTAAAGCGACTGAGAAACAGGTGTAGCGGCTGCTTCCGTGTTCAGGCCTGCGGATTTCACGGAAACGATCGTTTCCGGTAGCGTATCGGTAACGTGATAGCAAAAACACGGAACCAAAAGTACGTTTCCCATCGCAGAAAGGCAGTGTAAGGCAAAAAGATGTAGTATTTACCTTCACGTGTGATTTTCAGCTAACTATTTTAGAAGTTGAGTTTTATTTCCAACAAAATTAGGCCGGCAAAGCAGATAGCATGTAGTTTTCCACATTCAGGTTCACGATATGACTTCCGCTTTGACGGACATGCGCATCGGTCTAAATCACAGACTGCCTTTTCAAAATGGCATCCGTTGCTAAGCGAAAAAACCCGAAAATGTCGCCTTAAAAACATTACGAAAATGGCCATTCAGCGACGATTTTGAAGCGGATTGTGATGGGGGAGGCTTGGTCACATTGCTTCGCTGCAAAGTATGTGCTACTCATTACACAGACATACGGAAGGAGGCATCGCCACGGGGCATAAGCGGTCCACCACTGACGGCGATTGTAAACTACGTGAATGGCGTGACCTATGTTCACAAGATAAAGGGAGACTGACAACCAAACCTACTGCAGTACATTTGTTCCAATCCAGAATTTATTTAACAAATACTTAGGCCTATTTCAGTACTGGGTAGGCCTAAAGCGCCTTTGGGCTTCATGAAAAGCGCTATACAAAATAAATGAATTATTATTATTCTATTACTTTGCTAAACGCAAATAATTTCAATATTAAAACATAAAGATTGATAACAGTTTACAACAACAATAGTCCATCAATAAAAAATAAATACAATATCATTGACATTTTAAAAATGAACGAAAATTTAATAATATTAATTTATTAATTTTAAAACAGGATAAGCCCATCAAATTGACAGAATTTGCTCTTCTCTGATAATAAACATCAACCTCAATAATGAACATGTGTTAATTACATTGCATACATGTAAATGACAGGATTTATTATTGGAGACTACATTATTAAATTTGTATTACAAATGTTTTGCTTTATAAATTCTAAAGGAAAAAAAATCGTTTCCCATTAGGTTTGGGCACAGAACCGGAATTTTGTTTCCCATCGGTTCCCATAAACTTAAATCACGGAACCGAAAAACGGGTTGTTAGGGTTAGAACATGTCATGTGTAGCCCTAAAACATGTTTTTTCATTTACTTGTTTTTTCGTCCCTAGTCGAGGCTCGTGGAAGAGCTAGAATTATTACACTGAAAAGGACACAACATGACAAAAGGAACAGTTGAAAGAGGGGGGGAAACACCAACAGCAGAGTTGAAGGCAAAGATAGAGGCAGACCTCGGCAAAGAATGGCTGTGGGGAGGAATGAGGAGCAGGAGAGGTTACATGGAGTGGAAAATATGGATGGAGTGGAAAATATGGATACAGAAGGAAACTCTCGAGGGAAAACTGGAAATTTGGAACGAGGAGGAATTGGGGTGAATTAATGAGACTTATTTAATATAGTATAATAGTAGGATTACTGAAATGACAATAAGCACAATGATATCTGCAATACAATTACAGAGGGCCTATTGTTGAGCGAGAGGTGAAGTCTGTTGCAACATGTCGATGATTCTCACTGGCAAAGCTTCATATTCATGTTTATCATCCTACACCAATATGTTCACACCATTAGCTTGAATGAAATGAAAAATGAATGAATGATCGTTTTTAAGGCCATTTTCCCCGCTAGAGCGGTGGTTAGCCTTGCGGGCCCCATGACAATCATGGTTCCCTGTTTGAGGCAATGTTTTTATGGCCGGATGCCCTTCCTGACGCCAACCCTTAGTCGCCTCTTACGATGCGCAGGGATACGGTGTACCTATTCTAAATCGGGGTACACACCGTGATCATTCATCCCAGCAAGCTGGTACTCAATTTGCCGACCTCGGAAGGATGACAGGCTGAGTCAACCCCCCTGGCGTTAATTCAGCAATCGACCGGGATTCAAACCCAGGACCCTAGGATCCCAAGCCGGCACCCTAACCGCTAAGCCAACACCAGGCATTAGCTTCAGGAATCAAATTAACTTTCAATCTCTATAATCAAATACAATTTTAAAACATTGACAAAATAGCTAAAGAGAAACCAAAGGTGATAATGTTCCACATCAAAATCTTTAGATTGATATTTAAATGTCATGTGGCTCATGGAGGTGCTAGTACAGGCAGACAGAGACATTCGCGAAAACAAGACTTGACCAGACAAATACAGCCGGCAACCTTGGGGGAGGTAAGAGAACTTTCCGGTGCACCCTGGGTGCTGGCCACGCCATCTTCCGACATAGCTTTTCAACGTAGTCATTAAAGTAAAAACGAGGAAATCTCTCTTCTCAAGGGATGCCAACTCATGGGGTTAGTCCATGATCCATCCTCTAAATGTTGAGCTTCAAGCGAGGAAGCCGCACGTACAATGTTTAAACTCATCAGTATCACTCGGACAGGGTCAACATTGAGCCGCCGATCTCCCAAAGCTCAGTGAATGCTTAAGTGAAGATACTTTTTTGGCTTTACTTTTGTTGATCTGTCTTTATTTAGATAAACCAGCATATAAGACCCATCGCTCCGCTGATGGGAATACCAATCTTTGCTGCAATGGCTAATCTATGGGGCAAGAACAAAAAAAGGATTCCTGGGAGATCCTGCCCTCCGTGCAGGGATAACCAGCGTCACAAGTTGGTGTTTGAAGTTTCGCCACGTCTGCCCATGTACCCACACACAAACCTTACTTCCTTTTTTGTCACAAACCATTCTGGGAGTTCCCTAAATCCACCGTCATTGGTTTCATTGAAATCCTTGAATCCATTCTCTAGTTATAGTATGGCAAACAAACAGACAGACCCCGCTCCTTTTATAACATAGATGATGAATTATATAAGGTAGAGCATGGGAATTACCTTAAATTACTCATAGATGACACAAGGCATTTGAAATGGTGAAAGTTTGGCTAACCCTAGCGTTGACTTGCCTAGGTTCGAATCTTGATACAGCTTCAAATGTCACCTTGGTGTTCCACATGCTGTGTGATACATCAATGTGTGTACCATTCCTTATATAGACATTAAACTTGGAGTCCCATCTGGCAGCATTAGTGTGATCACATGGTGTCCTTAGCGAAGAATAGGCTAGCTATAGTGCTGTCACCCTGAACAAATTCGAAATACCTGCTTTAAACTACAGGGGGCACTGCATCAGCAGCTAAGCCACACTCCCATCAAGGATGCAAACCAGCGTGATGCAAACAAATGAATGAAGAGGGGGACTCATGTTCGTACAGAACCCAAACGGGTCAGATCAAACTTTGACGATTCAAAAGATCAGAGATCAAAAGATGTCAAAGTAAGGGTTATTCAAGACGTGGACATGTCCTCAAAATCACCTGGTTTTGATGGAGTTGCCAAGGAAACAGGTGAGTTTTTCAAGAGACAACATTAGCACCTGTCAGCTCTTTTGGTGTTCACCACTTCTGTCTGAGCTTGTTGTTCACTCACTTCCTGACTGATGACATTTTCTGTCTGAGCCATCCCTCCTCCAAGTAAGTCTGTATTTAAACAGGTGTATTTTGTCATATACTTGTGCCTCATCATAGAGTACACATATTTGAATAATTATAACTTATCATATGTTCTACAAACCTCTCCACACCGATAAACAATTTTTATTTCCTGAATGAATCTATGGGTTTGCTTAATGCCATAATTACACAACCAGTAAAGCCCCTGTCACACCTTGACGATTTAGCCAGCGTATGCCGACGTATCAAAATTTATCTAAAACGCTGGCGTTCGCTGAACTATCGATGTTTTTTTTCAGTTTTGGGCGTTTAATAGCGTATTCATAACGAGTTGGACGTATGCATAACGTATTAGTAACCTACACAGAACGTTTCGATAACTTATACCAATGAATGCTTAGCGTGTTGTCGGCGTTCACAACTTATGCCCAACGATAGTCTAACTTATGCATAGCGCGCGGCAGCGTATCGCCGACGATCACATGGCGTAGCCTATTAAAAGGCTGCCGCTCGACGATTCAAATCATAACCGCACTAGACATTGAAGTGTCAACATCACCGTCATGCCGAAGAAAACTTCGAAGAATGCTGCCAATAAGTCTCCTGGCCGTGGCCGTGGACGCGGACGCAAGGAGGATCCATCATCACCCACACCCTCCCCATCACGCTCACCCTCTGATGGTGTCATACTTGTTTCCAGAGGCAAGGTGACGCAAAGTCAGTGCCAGCTTCATGCCAGGCTCAAGCGGGTCCCTGTAGAAGGTGTACTGCTTGGTTATCCTTGGACCCACTCTGGCTAGCAGCTCGTCGAACATCGCTGGGGGCATACGCAGGAAGTTGGTGAAGGATGCATGGTCCACGTTACGGAGTTCCACCATGAGCTGGTCATACATGCCAAACTGCCGTCGCCTCCCGATCCATGGTCTCACCCAGTTCCTTCTCCTCCGTTCACCTCTTCTTCTCCTGGCTCTATTGGCACGCAACTGGTACAGTGTCAAATCGATGAGGTCATGTTGATGTTGGAGGACAGCTAGTAGGTATTCTTGTCTCAGCCTTGCCGGATCCTCCATCTCTCGGATGACATGGACATCTGCTCACCATGGAGTCTGGAACACTGACGGGTTCCTCCTGTGAACCCCATTTATACCAATTCCCCTAAACGCTGCCAATACGCCATTATACGGTAGCTGTAAGTTAGAAACACGTTCACCAAGTTCTGTGGTCGTCCGGAAGACGTCAAATACGTCTACATACGTCAATATGCGTTGGAGATACATTACACATAGGTTCAAAGCACGTTACTCATAGGTTAGAAATAAGTTTCGGGTACGCTAGACATTATCTCGACGTATTTCGACTTATGAGTAACTTACAAGTAACGTGTGTCGACGTGTGTCAACGATCGCCTAACGTGCCTACAACTTATGGCCAGCGTATGCGGAACGTGTGAGTCCTACGCTGGCATACGTCGACAAATTTTGTGCATGCACAAAATTTGTCGACGAGCTTGGCGTACTACGACGTATGCCAGCGTGCTTCAGCGTGCTCTTAACGTATACAAAACTTACCCATAACATATTCGACGTGTGCCAGCGTATTCGCCAAATTTTTCATACGTCGGCATACGCTGGCTAAAACGTCAAGGTGTGACAGCGGCTTTAGGCCTAAAAGTAATGTCATGATGAAACTTTAGTGATATGTTCACAGTAAATAGTCTTGAGACATGCGTAAGCCATTGGTATATATATGAGCTTCTTTCTGATTATATATTTATTTTTGATTACTAGCGCCAGTTGGACTTATGGATTGGCCCCTGATAGGGGCTTATATATTGGGTCTCATCCGTCCATCTGCAACCATATCTCGGAGATGTATAGACTGATTTTGTTCATATTTGGCACAAAGAAATTAATTTTTGCTTTGTTCATAATTGGCACAAAGACAATACATGACGATACACATATCTTACTATAATTCACCAAATGTCCGTCCGTCCGTTCAAAGGTACCGCAAAAACAGATCAACCGATCGCAAATATATTTTGGGTGGATAATCCTGGGATCTCAAGGAGTAAAATAGGCTATTTCGTTTTCCCAATTTCAGCTTTTGTCTCCAGCATTCTCAGGTTTGGACTCCCGCATAACATTCGTGCAACAAGCATACCCAACGGCTATGCTGGTAATTGGCCCTATGGTTGCAAATAGTTGGCGCGATCCCGCCCTAGCACGAATACCTCGGACAAAGACCTTTTATAAGGACACGGGTTGAATTCTAACCCATTTCAACTGAAGGAAACACATATCGGGAGTACATACGACATAGCGATTGTGAACACGATTATCGATCACGATTCACGATCACGATCATCACGATCATAGTGTATCGATCACTGTGGGACATTTGGTGAATTATAGTAAGATACTGTTTAGATTTTGATGATTTGCGTGTGATTTGATTTAATGGATGTTTATATGAATCATTTAAAATACAAAAAAAGCCTTCAATTTCTGATATTTTACCTTTTCATTTGGGCCTCTCAATTGAAGCCCCGCCCGTAGGGCGGGTACCGTTGCTACTTATGTAAAATGATTAAAAATCACGGGGCAACCCGGGTTACCGCGTGGTGGATGAAATACTGTTTATTCTACGTACCAGGAGAGAGTAGATCGACTCTTGATGAACTCTTCCTATATAAACGTACGGCTCCGAAGTAACACGGCAGCGTGTGCAAAGCGACTGAGAAACAGGTGTAGCGGCCCCTTCCATGTTATAGATTCGGCGTGCACTCTTCACACATAAACGTGCGACTGAGAAAGACGTGTAGCGGCCGCATCCGTTTTGCAGAATTCAATCTTTTTTCAAAATGGGCGCATGCACTGTTTCGATTTTGATGATTTGTGTGTGATGTGATTCAACGGATGTTTATATGAATCGTTTAAAATAAAAAAAGCCTTCAATTTGATATTTTTCCTTTTCATTTGGGCTTCCCAATTGAAGCCCCGCCCATAGGGCGGGTACCGTTGCTAGTGGACATAATTTTGTTTCGCGATTGATCAAAGATGGCCGACTGGCGGCTATTTTAGTTGTAAAAAAAACCCTGATGTTGAACACGTCCTCAACCATTTCTCAGACATGCATGGACCGATTTTGTTCAAACTTGGTACAAAGACAATACATGAGAATACATATGCAGAAGATTAAAATATATATTATGTTATTATTTTTATTTATTTCTATCATTTTCACTGGTGTTGGGCTAGCGGCTAGGGTGCCGGCTTATGATCCTAGGATCCTGGGTTCGAATCCCGGTCGATCGCTGAATTAATGCCAGGGGGGTTGACTCAGCCTGTCATCCTTCCGAGGTCGGCTAATTGAGTACCAGTTCACTGGTAATTCCCTGTGTGTCGTTAAAGGCGGCGAAAAGGGTTGGCGTCAGGAAGGGCATCTGGCCGTAAAACATTGCTTCAAAAAGTGGACCAAAAAACAACAACAACCACGGTTCCCGAAAAAGGCCAACCCCCGCCTTGCGGGGAAAAATGGCCTCTAAAGGTGGTTATTTTTTATATATCATTTTCACTCTCATTTTTAGCTCACCTGGACCAAAAATTGTTCAGGTGAGTTATTAGCATCGTGCCGTGTCCGTCAGTCCGTCAGTGGGTCAATCAGGCTGTATGTAAACACTCGGACCTTCTTCTCCAAAACTACATACACAATTTAGATGAAACTTGACCACAACCTTCATCACCTGTGATGGACTAAAGTTTGTTCATGGTATTAAAAAAAATCAGGGCTCTGCCCCCAAAAATACGTATTTACTTTCTTCTCTGTTACATATTTTGTGATTCATCCACACTAACTATTTGTTCCCTGCATTGTATTTATTTTATATATACATACTTTCATAACAAGCAAGTTCTGTCTTAAAACATCATTTCCTAGTTTTTTTTCATAAAACACGTCAAACTCTCGTCACCATTAGCTGTTTTTCTTTGTATACAAAGTCGAGGATCATGGAAAGAGCGAAAACACAGAACAGACCAAAACATATCATCAGAAGAAAAAGATAGTGGAAAGGGAGGAAACACCAACAGCAGTGTAATAGGAAACGATGGACATGGCAAAAATGAGACCCAGGGGAGTGGAGGAGGATACATGAGGATGAGCAATCTGGATCAAAACTCAAACAGAGCAAGAAAAGGAAGGAGACATCTGGGATGAAACTAAAACAAAAAATGAAAAGGGTAAGAGTGGGGAGGAACACAATAACCTGGAAAGGAAGGAGTGAGCTTGGAGAGGGTTAATGAGGGGAGAAAAGATTATGAGCATGGATGGGGATGAATAATTTAAAAAGAAACTTTTCATTTATATTTAATTTTCTCAACAACATTCCAAGCCATTACTGCATGCCTTAGAGTTTAAATGCAAATATTTTAAATTGCAACTGCCCAACACCCACTCGGCACCCCACATCACCTTTGACCTTCCCTTTCTAACGTGGCCTCACAACTATTAAACAGTCTCATAAAAATTAACTAGTAAAAACAATCCTTGAGCAACAAACAAATGCATTGCATACCACGCTTGAGGATGAGTCTGTTATCCACAAGACTCGTCCTCCTGCGAATGAGTATCAGTATTTGTCCTTCTTACCTTTCTTGCAAACTTGTGTTTCCTAACTGTATCGCCTCCAAGTGGGAAGGAGAGACATGGATACAGGATTTGAGAGAGGGAGGGGGGAAAAAAACAAGTGAGGAGCAAAGTTTTTGAGAAAAGTTCAAAACAATAAAACATGATCATAATCACTATTATTGTTAGTTATGACATAAATAAAGTCTGAAATTCAAACAACCTTAACTCATGAAGCAATTATTAATTCCTACAACAACCAAGTCAAATTACAATCTTATTGTGCATTTCTTAAAACAGTCATATGACACCCTACTTGAAAGAACCCAAAGCCCTGATAGCCCCGGGTTTGGAGCGTATCTTGAACGTTCTACAACGTGGACGCCAGATGGTGTTGTCTCTATCTGGCTGCAGCTCTTCATCTTCCTGTGGAAAATATTACTTTGGGGATTATACTGGAGAAACTACAATTCATCTGGAGTTCCTGTCCAGGATGGCGTTCCCCAAGGCAGTGTTCTGGGCCCTGTGCTTTCTCTGGTCTTCATTAATGATCTCCCCAACTCTCTGGAAAATCCTCTCTATCGTTTGGCTGATGAATCCACCCTCTGCCACTCCATATCTCAACCCCCAGATGGGAATGCAGCATCTCTCTCTGCAGCCTCTTCGCTCTCGGCAGAGCTGTATAAAATCACAAACTGATCAAACGAGTGGAACATGACTTTCAATACTGACAAATCTCATACTATGTCTCTCCAAAAGGACCGTCTGGAAAGCCCTCCGATCTACTTTCTCAACAATCTTCTCGAAGAAGTTCTGTCACTCAAGCTTTTGGGTCTCACTATCTGCCATGATCTTTCCTGGGAAAACCACATTTTTAAGCTGGTCTCCAAAGCCAGTCGCGGACTGGGCATCATCCGTCGTGCGAAGTCCTTCCTCGGCACACTTGAGCTCCTCACCACATACAAAGCTTTCATCCACAGATGTGGAATACTTCTCTCCCCTCTGGGCTGTTGCTCCTGCCCCACATCTAATTCGGCTTCACGCTGTAGAAACCAAATCTTTTAGTATCATTGGAATCTCCCACAATGAAGCTGATTCTGAGGACCTAGCTCCCCCTGCTCTCTCTGTGCTCTGTCCCCCAAATATTCCTGCTGGAAGCACAAGATCGGCTAGCAACCCTCTTCTGGTGAAACTACCAAAATCAAGACTCTCTGTTCACCTTACCTCTTTTTCCTGCCTCTGGAACAAACTCCAAATTCTCTTCAATCCCACTGCTCCCTCCAGGTCTTCAAAACAGCTGTTCACCATCATCTCTTGTTCATCAACATCCCCCATCCAAAACCTTGATCTATTCTATCCCCGTTAATACACCCCAAATCCACCTTTTTCAAATTCCATTTTCTTTCCAGAAAGTCCTTGTAGTGTCCATTTTGTTTATCCCATGTTTAAATTGGTAAATTGGTGGTCCGTGGTTCGAGCCCCGTATTGAGTCAGAATTTTTCACACTTAGCCCCACGCAGGAATTTGATTCCTGTTTATAAAAATTGAGTTAATCTTCAATGCACTTCTGCATATACACACATATATATATATATATATATATATATATATATATATATATATATATAGATATATAGATATATATATATATATACATATATGCTAACATTCGGGGTCTGCCTAGCAGGCACGTAAGACATCGGCCATTATAAAGCTCGCAGTGTTAAGTGTGTAAAATTCTGAGGAGATTACGGCTGGCTCAATAGTGCAGTGGGCTGTTGACGCGTAATCAATGGAGGTCCGTGGTTCGAGTCCCGTATTGAGTCAGAATTTTTCACACAGCCCCTCGCAGGAATTTTGATTCCTGTTTATAAAAATATAATCATTGGAGATAGAGGGGTATAGGGATGTTGGCAGGACTTTCAGGTAGCTCGAGTATGGATGGGTAGTTGTGCGCATCTATGTGGGGTGTCGTGTCTGTGGGGTTCTCATGAAGGGGTAGTGTATCGTTAATATTGTGTGTTTCTCACCCAAGAACAGCCTTTGCCCGCCCTACCAACTGGAAAAAACTCCCCCCAAAAAAACAAGCATAAAAAACAATTTTATTTTTAATTTAAACAATTATAATTAATATATTTCCCCATTTTTTGTCACACTTTGGATATCCCTGACCATGCCACATTTAGTCATCCACATTCCTTTACTCATTCCCCCAATTAAATTGTGTTGTTTGGACAGATATAATTGGTCTGGTGTTGTGGCGCAAGGCATGATGGGCCAAATGGCCTCCTGCGTCTCCTTTAATTGTATGTGTATATATGTATGTACAAATATGTATTTGCTATTAATATAGGCCTCATTGTTGTAGACGTTGTGATACCAAATTATTTTAGATATTTTGATATCTCTTATCAAATTGTGCCCCTGCAGGGTATCTCTTAAAGCAGAGGGTTTGGGTCTGAGGGAGGGAGGGAAGGGTCACAGTCTACAAAAGCACAACAATGTGAAATATTTTGATTAATTTTGTTGTTTAATAACTTGCCGGAAAGTTTCGTTGTTTAGTAATAACCACCACAGTGTGAAAAAAGTTGCAACATTTTGTGTTGATTGAAATATTGTTTTGATTTAAGAAGAAGAAAAAAATGAAAACATTGACTTGTTCCTGAAAAACACATTCCCAGAAAGAAAGCAAAAGCCCTCCTTGGATGGTGTAATTTATTTGTTATTCGGACATGAAGGGCCTCACAGAAACTCGAGGAGTTGCATCCAAGGGGGTTCGGTGCCCCCCATCAATCCTCAAAGCTGGTATGTGTAACTAATTGTCGGAAACACAGACTGAACCATGTTAGGGACCCTTCATGCTTTTGACACACATAATTTTGCAACTTTAGACGGATTTGGAAAAAACTGGTTCTCGGGCATTTTTTTTGGCAGCCAGAAAGTATTGTTCTATTTCATTAAATTTATTATTTCACAGATTCATCAATGAAAATACACAAATATAGTAAATTAGGACATATAAATTGCACCCCTGCAGGATTGCTAAGAAATTAACTGAATCATTATTGAGTAGCTCTCCTGGCCTTATAAGTGAGGAATCAGCAAATAAAATGAAACATTGTCTTGGAAATGTGTGCGCACGCAGTCCATTTTGGCAAAGTCACATGTAAGGAGGCTGGAATCCTGTCCAAATCAGGGCATGCATTACCACTGACCTTATCACATCCTGGAGCGTGGTCAATATGCTGCAATTTGTGGGAGGACGGAATGAGGAGATGGAGCTGTGAATTATAGTTGTGCTTGCATCAGCATGGTTCCCTCTAATGCCAATGCCTTGTTCATGGCACATTGACCATTGGGATCTGAGGCATGGGCCCCATAACCTTCTGGAATTTTTAACCCCTCAAGCAGTGGAGGGCTTGAATTGGCCTGTCTTCATGGAACATGAAAAAGTCTGATTCAGCAATGTGATTGGTGAATGTGTGTCCATAACCACTGACCCTGGATGGTGGGTGGTCCAAAGGGGGGCAGTTGTAATATGAGGCAGAGCGTGTTGGTGGTGTTCAAATCTAGCATTGAGGAAGTGTTCGACGGCATAAAATAATTTGGCCACAAAGTTTGGTTAACATGGAAAGGTGCAACAGTGTGAGTTTTCTGTATATTTGCTGCTCGGTAAGCTACCAGGTCACTGTGCGGATCAATCTTTAGAGGGGTATAGATGTGAGCTAGCGACCAGAGGAGAAAGGGCTCATTAGATTGCATCTTCACGTGTGCAACTTGCTAATAGCAACATGTAGCCTCAATATCACTTGTTCCATGGAATTGATTCTTCTTCTTCTTCTTTCATATGCAGCATATGGCTGCTGGTAGCATAATTTACTGGGGCGTGGCTGTGCCGCTGATGCAATGCCCTCTGTAGGTTATGGCAGGAATTTGTGATTTCCTCAGGGTGCCGGGGAATGCTTGCCTATTCTTTGGAAAAGGAAACAATGGGATCTTTAACTTCCACCGATTAATGGCAGCAATATGGACGCCCAAATTAACACCCAACAGAGGGGTGACGCACAAATGTACGCCTCACCCTGCATGCGAAACACTAGGATGAGTTTATAGATGTGCCCAGATTTGAACCCAGGCTATACGGCACAGAGGTGAGTGTGCATACCTGTAGGCTATGCTGCCAGCTCCCCAGTGATAGCTGGTAATATTCTATTTTCCAAAGGCCCATGGAGAGGGCCTGCCCCAAGCTCACATCATCGACTTGGAAATGGCCTGGCATGGTGCTACAGCAGGAAACGGATGTAGTTTAGAAAACTCAAATGAGCCCGTGTGACCTTCCCAAAAATTGTTTGTCCATGTTAATTATTCGTTGAATATTGCATGATAATCTCTAAATGCTTTTCCAATCCCCAAGAACTGCAACGGAGGGGCGCAGGTGCAAACCAGGCTCCAGGTATTGCCAGCACTCGCTCTGCTCCTAGTTATTGGTATCACAAACTGATCTTAAATTAATCAATTCTGTTTGGACATTTTATTTCTGTTGTTTAAATTACAACACTTAAACGTAATGTCGAATGCGTTTTTATATGGCTATTTATCTTTTATTTTGTTTCTGTTTGATATACGTTTCATTTCATCTGCTGATTCCTCATTTGCTTCCATATCTTAGCCCTTGCATCACCAGTGGCAGATTTATTGGCTCTCAATTGTTCCCATATCGTTAAATTGAACCAATTTTATTTTACAGATTTGATGCACTATAGTCATACCTACAGGATAAGAACCAATTTTACAATTTCGCATTAAAAATAAGATCATCGCTGTTGTTTAATTCAGTTGTAACTACCTGTGGCGGCATGAGAGGCAATGTAAAGGTTAAATAGTGAGTTTTGCATCTAATGTAAAAGATTTTGCCCCATTTTACATTTTAATATGATTAATGTTATCCACAGATCAATCTCGAATTATTTCTAGGGCATTTATTGCTCATTGTCTTTGAAGTAATTCCCCAAGATTTGTTTTTCAAATATAATGTTTCAATTGAGTGCATTAAGGTGGATATTAATATCCAAGACATAATCTCAGTATAAATTAATCAAAAAATAAAATGGAACAAGCGTTATGCCTAGGTCCCCCGTCGGTGAAGTGATGTGAATTGACAAAGTGGAAGACGCAAGGCGGCCATCTTGGCTTTTGACGTGGCGACCCAATTTTCAATAACGTTCTTCCTTATGCCTAGATACACTCACACACCAGATTAGAAGTTGGTACTTCGCTTATTTTTCAAGATATTCCGCTCACACGGTTCAGACATACATGGTGGTGGCCATCTTGGATTTTGACGTGGCGACCCAATTTTCAATAGAGTTCTTCCTTATGCGTAGATACACCCACACACCAGATTAGAAGTTACTAGTTCGTTTATTTTTCCAAGATATTTCGCTCACAAGGTTCAGACATATATATGGTGGCAGCCATCTTGGCATTTGACGTGGCAACCCAATTTTCAATCACGTTTTTCCTTATGCCTAGTTGCACCCACACACCAAATTAGAATTCGGTCCTTCGCTTACACATGCACACACGTACGCACGTCCGCCGGCACGCATGCACGGACGGACGGACGCACACACGGACGGAGGGGAAAACCATAGTTCCCCTTTCGCTCCACGATGCGACGAAGTTAGTACTTCGCTTATTTTTCAAGATATTCCGCTCACAAGGTTCAGACATACATGGTGGCGGCCATCTTTGATTTTGACGTGGCGACCCAATTTTCAATAGCGTTCTTCCTTATGCGTAGATACACCCACACACCAGATTAGAAGTTAGTAGTTCGTTTATTTTTCCAAGATATTTCGCTCACAAGGTTCAGACATATATATGGTGGCGGCCAACTTGGCGTTTGACGTGGCGACCCAATTTTCAATAGCGTTCTTCCTTCTGCCTAGTTGCACCCACACACCAAAATTAGAATTCGGTCCTTCGCTTACGCACGCACACACGCACGTCCGCACGCACGCACGGATGGGCGGACGTGCACACGGACGGAGGGGAAAACCATAGTCCCCCTTTCGCTCCGTGGTGCGACGGGGGACAAAAAAATACAATAGAAAAAAATATAATAGAAACATTTTAAATATAAAAAATATATAACAGAAAATATAAAAGAATAAAATATAACAGAAAAAATATAATAGAAAAAAGTCTAATAGGAAAAGTATAATAGAGAAAATATAATAGAAAAAATATAATGGAAAGAAATAGAATATAAAAAATCTAATAGAATGAAATATAATAGAAAAAAATCTAACAGAAAAAATCTAATAGAATGAAATATAATAGAAAAAAATCTAAAAGAAAAAGTATAATAGAGAAAAATATAAAAGAAAAATATCTAATAGAAAGAAATAGAATAGAAAAAATATAATAGACAAGTCAGGAGACGACGATGGTTCATGAGCGAGCGGTATTCAATGACAAAGGACTGACTATAACCGAAACAGGCCCGGACAGGCCAGGCCCGGAAATGTCAAAACAAAGGTTACTGACCTTGAAATGAGATAGAAAATAATGTATAATCAGTTATGAGGTTAGTTAGCTACACAATACCGAAAATTCGGTGAAAAATGAAATGGGGAAAAAAAAAAATAATAATAATTTAAATGAAAAAACAAATTATAAATCGAGCTCCATGGGGCTATACACATAACATTGGCCTAACCAAATATCAAAACCCCTGTCAGATTCCACCAAACCCCTCGGAGAAGATGTAGCTTGAACTCGATTACCCCATAAAAAGACATCTTTTTCGGGCGTGGCTCCGCCCACAATGGGCGCAATACGCCCACTCTCGGCAGGACACAACTACATCATGATATTGTCGCGTAACCGTGATTAACACCACAGTTACGGATGACCGATTTGCGAGACTTTAACTCCCGAGGCGAACACTCAATGGCGGACTCAAGTTCAACACCAACGCGCGGAATGGCGGGGCGCAGCGAAGGCTCCGCAACCTTATCTATTAAAATCAAACACCCAGGAAAACTGCGTTCAGATATTATGTACAAAAAGTAATATAAGGGTTTATTAGGAAAAGTAAAGCCAGTGAAAAAGCCCGCCGGTAAATCTAATAATTCTAATAAACCTAAATCGGGACGTCCCCACACGACTGACAGCAAACACAAACGAGGGAGATTAATCACGAAAATAACACGTCCCGTCGTTCAAAATATACGCGGAGATCGGGCTTATCTGTCTTTGTCGTCTTGTATTGTTGGTGTCCAGCACCGCTCCTTCCGGCCCGATCGCACACCACGAGGCCCCTCGCTCCAAGCACCACGCGTCCGACGCAGGCCAGCGGCTCCACTTGACCAGGGACAGGAAGGACTCCTTTCAACTCCACTCGACTCGACGACGCGGGAGTGCTGGCAGCCAAGTGCCAACGAACTGCTCAGTGCCAACTGGGTGTGCTCTCGTGTGTCTCCTGCGACTCCCTACAACCCGAACTGCACTCGAACTGCGACTGGAATGGCGTGTCCTCTCCAACTCTCCACCACCGCTCAACTCTCTGGTGCCTGCCTGCGTCTGCCAGTGCCTGCCACGAACTCAACTCAACTCCTGAAATGGCGTCCGACCGTCGCCTATATTGGTGGCCGATGACGTCACATTGCGCACTCCTCAGCCAATCAAAGCCTCCCGCGACTCCTGACATCTCCCCCGTTACGCGACCCTGCGGTCCTGGCATAACACGTGCCGGCCAGGTTTTTAGGCCTTTGGAGGTGTACACGGTGGCGGCCAATTGTGGTGGTGTTTTTGACCTGGTGTTCTTGGCCTGGTGGTGCCCATTTATTACGAAGTCAATGTCAGGGAAAGGGAATTATTTAATGTTGCACTAAGGACCTAACTAATGTTTATGTGGTTTGCAGTGCCATAAAGGACAAAGGTTTGATTACTAGGTGATACTCACAGGGGCGTTACCTTTAATCCCTCACTATTTAACACTCGAATCTCCAGGTAGATCCACACTCATACATCTTACCCCGACAACCGCCTGAACATCAAGAACTTATTACATGTAGAGTCCCTGTCACGACAGCCGAATACCTACCTATTCAGTTCTACCTAGCTCTAGATATTGCTCTACCAAATTCATAACACAGCCCCCCCCCTGGAACCGTAGCTCCTGCAAGGTTCACCGCAGGCTCTGCCATTCCAGCCTTAACACTTACTGTCACACACTTAATTAACCTATGAAATAAATCAGGAAGGGCTGTGGGAAGTGAGTCGGACTACCTACCTACACTTCCTTAACATGCTGAACCCCTTAACCATCATGCAAGTATGTACATCTTCTTCGTTGTTCCTGTGGAGGGAGGAAACAACAACACACAACACTAACTTAACCACAAAACTTAACCATCTTTCCAAAACTCAAAACTCTAACCTTTGTACATACCCCGGTCTACAGACCGCGTCCCCCGGTGGATGCCACAAGACACAACCTTACCTGCGGGGCCATCCCCAATGCATCCCACTAAATTTCCACGGGCCCTGTCCAGATGTTACAGGTGAGTGACACGGCTCGGTGGATTTCGCCCACATTCATGCAACACCGACCCCTTAACCACTCATTCTCATTCCATAGGTCATCAAGGCATTTAAAAAATCAATAAGGTTCTTCTTCAATACACCCCCCTGCAGGACCATGGCATTGATGTCATTCACGTGTGTGTGCATTCCTCAACTAGGCAGCGGGGAGGTACCGCACAAAAAGATGGTGGGGGCGCATCAGGCTGTGGTGCCCGCAGTCCCAAAAACAAGTCAACCGACTTACAAGTTCATTGCCCCCCCCCCCTTTACCTCTTGGCCCCATGACAGCCCAACAGCCCCTTTCCGCCGTTACCTCGCCGGTGAGGGTCTCCACACACACCAGGCTCCTTTGCCTCCTGCTTTCGCGCAGCAACACGGGTCACCGGGGGACTTCCTCACCCCGCGGCGCCCAACCAGACCCTCCACCGACGAGCTCCAATTTCCAGTTACCACCGGCTGCCAGGGGTAATTGCCGCAGAGGGGGGCCCGCAGGCATCGCTCCTCAGAGCTTGCTCTGTACCTGCGGACACACACACCTTCCCCACCCACAAGACCCCAAAACACACTTCCTCCCCCACTGCCATTCAATTCTCCACACAACTCAGCACAATTCAGTACAATTCATAGATGGTGTAAAAGGTGTTACAAGGCTTGCCATGGCCTGCTACATGTGAAATTCCCCCAGTTCACATTTAAACCATCACATCTTCCCAAAAGCACATTTCCAAAAGCACAATTATCACCCCTCATTATCTCCAATAATCATCACACACTCTCCAGGTTCCACTCTCACGACCACATCAAAACACCTAACCACAATACAAAAACATACGCCACCCACAAGACACTGTGGCTCCCATTCCATCCCCTCACCGGCCATGTCATCACTCTCACCCGCCTCCCAACTCCAAATTACATGTCCCCAATTTCCCAAAGCAAATCCTGAAGCCTGGGACAGTACTCCTCAAAACACTCACCTCAAGTGCAGGTAGTTACAGGTTGGTCAGGTTCAAAGTGCAATCCACCCATACAATTCCCAAAATTTCACATTGGGCCTACCAAATACTTCCAAATTTCTCTTTTGTCCCCACTACACTGGCAGGTATGTGGATCCGCATCCAACGGTGATCATCACTACACAACTACCTGTGGCCACGACAGCTCTGCACCTCTACCGTGCAAGGGTCACCGGGACAAGGTGAGCAGTCAAAACGCCAACATGGCCCATGAGTGTCCATAAGGGTGCGACCCACCATCCATCCTTCAGCCCCCCTGCGAGGAACACAGCTGCAGCAGCCCCAGCTGGCCAATGTGGTGAGCACTTGCTGCCACAACACACACTACCGCACACACAACCTCGGCCCTGGGGGGCACGGTCACAGTGCGTGGCATCCCTACAGCCACGTCCCCTGCACCTCCCCATCATCCCCCAGTCCGACTACAGAACTGCAGCCCCCCCCAGTGCTCACCCACACTTGACCACACCAAGGTCCAGTCAACAGCCATGCTCCACCAGGAGACCCACCCAGAAGACATGGTCCACACACCTCGGACACGCACGGCACCACGTTGACCCTCAGGCTACACAACTACATCCCCATCATCCCGCGTCCCAAATATCAGCACAGTTGCCCCCGCAACCAGTTGAAAGCTGTGTCTTGCTACCCTATTAATTTAATCACAGCCTCCAACACTTTGGTCTACACACCTGGATCAATAATGGCGTCACTATACAGTGTCCACCATGGCATTTCACAATCCACCCTTAAATTTGCATCTAACCCACAGATTACCCATGCCAACCATTTGTCACATTTCACTCACCTCACCAAAGAAGGATGCTTTGCCATACACATGCCAGCCGAGCATGGCCCATATGCTCGGCTCGTCGTTACACATCTCCCGATTCACATCCCCATGGCTCTCTTCCCAACCCGAGAGTCCATAAATCACAACGGAGCATCTGTGGAAGGTCGCTCACACCATCACGTTCCACAGATGCCCCATGGTTGTCCGGCAGGCTATCTCCATCCCTGTCCATTCGGTTTGACCCGCGTCCATAGACCAACCACCATGCCAGGTCACCACATGCTGGTTGTCCCAGAGTCCCTGGAGGAGAGTGCCAGGCCGCATGCCCGGGTGGTCACCACATCAGTCCCAAGTTGGCCGTCCACAGTGCCACCACCAAAGCGCGACCCACAACACCTCCCCCTAGTGGTCCTCAATATTTGCCATCCCAGGCTTGAGAAACCACCTCGGACCTCCCTGGAGGTCTTAACCCCCACCAGGGTCCGGTGACCCTGCCGGCCCGAGCCACCAGCTCGGACGGCGCCCCGACGGACAAGGGACGCCACACTCCACCAGACCCCCCGTGGGACCCAGGTCGTACCTCGACACCCAAGGCTGGACCCCACGTCCAAATCTCGCCATCACAGCCCCCCAGCTGGCTGGCATACCCAAATTTTGAAAGGGGCAACTTTTGCCCGAGGCCATCACCCATGACCTCTCCATGTCCAGATCCCGCAGCCCGGGGACCAATCCCAACCATGGCTGCTCCAAATCAAGTTCCCATTGTAATTTTATTTTAAATTTTATTTTACAAATTTTCATTCCCACCGCCAAACCGCAGCTGCAGGGAACAACCTCTACCACCGGTTGTTCTGCCCCTCCCTGTAGTTGATCCAAATTCCCTACAGGGACCAAATCTCCAGAAGCTCTATCTCCCGATCCTCCAAGATCCAAATCCAGCCCGGAGCCAACACACTCCCCCAACTGGTTGTCCAATTTTGGAGCCTCTGTTTCCAAATAGCAGTGTACAGTGAGCGTCCCCTCGGTCATTCCAACCACCTCCTCGAACCAACTCACCTCTTCCCCCAGACTCCTTTGGGCCTGAACAAGCTCTACCTCCATGGGACTGTCACAGGTCTCCAGCCGCTGGATCAACTCATCCTCATCATTAGAAATCATTCCTGGCCCCGCCAGGCTTTGATCAATATCCCCAATAAATACCCGGTCCGGCTCTATCGCATGGACCCCCAAAAACTCTACCCCCTCTTGCTCCGCACCACCGCCCTGGTGCTGCACAATTCCAAATTCATCCCCCGGTTGGGGTGTTGTGACATCCACACGGTCCCGATAAACAACCAGGCCGGAATGTGGGAAACATTCCCCATTACAACTCTCACATTCCAAATTTCCTTCCCCGCTCACCTGTGGACCCTCCACGTTTACCTGCAGGCCTTCCCCATCTACCTGTACACATTCCCCATCCACCTGTGGACATTCCCCGTCCACCTCTGCACCTGCAGTCTCCCCATTTACTTCAATTGCCATTCCCTGTGCAATTCCCAATTTTGCCATTCCCGGCTCCTGAGCCCCGTGCACATCTGCATGGGCCGTACTCTCTCCCATTCCCAATCTAGCTTCCCCCTCTTCAGATTCAATTTTATCATTTATTCCCCGAATTTCTGTCAGGTTTCGCTCACCCTGTGGTGTCATGTCTCCCATATATTTTCCCAATCGCTCATTCAGTCGTTCATAGTGGGCCTTCATGTCTCCCCGAATTACTGCAAAGATTCGCTCAACCTCGGCCCTCTGAGCATTTATTAAATTTACTATGGTCTGGAGATCTATCGGGGCCGTCCCAGCGGCGGGGAAAGTTCCAACACTATCCTCCATATCCCCCATTTCCGGCTCACTCCCGACGCTGACGGAGGCCTCACTGCGCACCTCCATTTCGTCGACCTCCGACATCCGCCTTTCGGAAGGTTGTTTCCCGCGCGCGTATTTATTTTAATACCAAAAACACAATTTAAATTTGACGAAGACGCGATATCGCGCTCCGTATGCCCAATTGATTATTAAATTTCTCCGCCTCGCCTATACAAATTTTGCGTTCGAACGTCGGACGCAATGTACGCCCGACCGTGTCGATGTCTCGCCGCGGACAAAAAAATTTGTCCGACGGGTTCAAATCCTACACTCCTGACACCACTTGTCGCGTAACCGTGATTAACACCACAGTTACGGATGACCGATTTGCGAGACTTTAACTCCCGAGGCGAACACTCAATGGCGGACTCAAGTTCAACACCAACGCGCGGAATGGCGGGGCGCAGCGAAGGCTCCGCAACCTTATCTATTAAAATCAAACACCCAGGAAAACTGCGTTCAGATATTATGTACAAAAAGTAATATAAGGGTTTATTAGGAAAAGTAAAGCCAGTGAAAAAGCCCGCCGGTAAATCTAATAATTCTAATAAACCTAAATCGGGACGTCCCCACACGACTGACAGCAAACACAAACGAGGGAGATTAATCACGAAAATAACACGTCCCGTCGTTCAAAATATACGCGGAGATCGGGCTTATCTGTCTTTGTCGTCTTGTATTGTTGGTGTCCAGCACCGCTCCTTCCGGCCCGATCGCACACCACGAGGCCCCTCGCTCCAAGCACCACGCGTCCGACGCAGGCCAGCGGCTCCACTTGACCAGGGACAGGAAGGACTCCTTTCAACTCCACTCGACTCGACGACGCGGGAGTGCTGGCAGCCAAGTGCCAACGAACTGCTCAGTGCCAACTGGGTGTGCTCTCGTGTGTCTCCTGCGACTCCCTACAACCCGAACTGCACTCGAACTGCGACTGGAATGGCGTGTCCTCTCCAACTCTCCACCACCGCTCAACTCTCTGGTGCCTGCCTGCGTCTGCCAGTGCCTGCCACGAACTCAACTCAACTCCTGAAATGGCGTCCGACCGTCGCCTATATTGGTGGCCGATGACGTCACATTGCGCACTCCTCAGCCAATCAAAGCCTCCCGCGACTCCTGACATCTCCCCCGTTACGCGACCCTGCGGTCCTGGCATAACACGTGCCGGCCAGGTTTTTAGGCCTTTGGAGGTGTACACGGTGGCGGCCAATTGTGGTGGTGTTTTTGACCTGGTGTTCTTGGCCTGGTGGTGCCCATTTATTACGAAGTCAATGTCAGGGAAAGGGAATTATTTAATGTTGCACTAAGGACCTAACTAATGTTTATGTGGTTTGCAGTGCCATAAAGGACAAAGGTTTGATTACTAGGTGATACTCACAGGGGCGTTACCTTTAATCCCTCACTATTTAACACTCGAATCTCCAGGTAGATCCACACTCATACATCTTACCCCGACAACCGCCTGAACATCAAGAACTTATTACATGTAGAGTCCCTGTCACGACAGCCGAATACCTACCTATTCAGTTCTACCTAGCTCTAGATATTGCTCTACCAAATTCATAACAATATCAACCTCCCACCCAAGTTTCATCAAGATTGGATATCATCGGGTAGTTATGCTGCGGACAGACAGACACACAGACATACAGACACACGCATACACATGACGAATATAGTGGTCACGTGATAACTTGTGAACCAAAAAAAAATAAAAGAAAAAATATAATAGAAAAAAAAATAGAAAATATAATCGAAAAAGATATAATAAAAAATATATAATAGAAAAAAGATAATCGAAAAAACACAAGAGAAAAAAATACAATAGAAAACAATAAACAAAAACAAAAACAAAACAAACAATAGAAAGAAATATAATAGAAAAAATATAACAGAAAAAAATAATAGAAATAAAATAGAAAAAAATCTAATCGAAAAATATAATAAAAAATATATAATAGAAAAAATATAATAGAAAAAATATAGAAAAAATATAATCGAAAAAGATATAGAAAAAATATAATAGAATGAAATATAATAGAAAAAAAACATAATAGAAAAAATATAATAGAGAAAAATATAATAGAAAACTATAGAACAGAAACAAATAGAATAAAAATAAATATAATAGAAAAAATACAATAGAGAAAAATATAATAGAAAACTCTAGAACAGAAACAAATAGAATAAAAATAAATATAATAGAAAAAATATAATAGAGAAAAATATAATAGAAAACAATAGAACAGAAACAAATAGAATAGAAATAAATATAATCGAAAAAAAATAGAAAAAAATATAATCAAAAAAGAATAGAAAATAAACCTTGTTGATGATGGACGTTTTGGTGGACGATGCCGTGTCAGTCACGATGCTGTCGTGCGTTTTTAAGTTGGCAAACGGCTTGTCAGCACACCATGACTCAAGATAGCGAGTCACACGGATCGAGACACGTGTTGGGTCACTCAGCCTGCGATAGTCACGTGGCAGATTTGGGCTTTCTCTCTGCAGGCATGAAGGCATGTGGTTCAATAAACATTCCTTGGGCAACATTTCGGTCAAACGAATTTACTATCCTGTTAATACAATGAAATGCAAGGAAGAATGAGTTAATTTTGGGAGATTTGGGAGAGACACTCACAAGGAAAAATATCAACATAATTGTGTAGTGGTTGAGTGGGGGAGAGAATATAGAGCGACAACAAACATGGAAAAGGGGTAACTGAAAAGAGACAGAAAATAATAATAATGAAAGTTACATTTGGGTTGATGACAAAGTAAGTTTTGACATTGTTTTCTTTAAGGTAAGCGTTTCTCATGTGGCCATTTGCTTCTTCTACAGCATAAATTCCCTGCAGGTATGCCAAAGTGGATTCAGTGATATGAACTCTCCTGCAGAACACAAATTCACACAAATATTTAATCGTATGTTCGCACCTTATCAATAGCAACTATACTGTAATGTTGAAAAGGCTTCTGCAATACCAGAATGAGGCACAAAATACTGCAATAAGATACATAGACAAGACAAAGTCAAAAAGGGCCACAGGCAAAAAAGGGACACAATAAAAAAATGGCCCCAGGCAAAAAAGGGCCCAGCAGGCTTGCATTGGTCCCAAAGTGGGAGGAGGGGAAGGGGAAGGAAGGAAAGGAATGCGGTTGGTTTGTGGGTGCGGTTATGTTGGGAGAGGTGCAGCATATGCAGCGTGGGCGCTAGAGGAAAAGGTGTGAGATGCGTGTCAGTACCTTGCCCAAACAGGTCAAGAGGTTCAATCGCTGATAGTGCATCTTTTTTGCGCATCTCAAGTAGACGAATTAGGAACGCAGAGACAGAAAGGAAAGATTGTGTATGTCAGTATGTGCTAGGCCCATGCATCCAGGCACTCATGCTGCGTGTTCACTTGTCCCCATTCCGTACCGTTTCCTAGACGCAAACAATCCATGAACATCAGTGCATTCCACCTTATATTGGCCTTGGGTGAGGGCAGAGCGTCTTGGAGCGGGGGTCACTTAAACACTCTTTGACCCCTGCTTGTCGCATTCTCATTGGTGCGCCTGTGTTGCTGCTAAATACGCACAACGCATTTTCCCCATCCCTGTTACGAGGGGAAAGGTAACCTGTCTAAACACAATTACAAACTAGAATGGCACTCAGTAGAGAGCATACCTCCACCTGGTTGGCCATATCACTCAATGGTGAGGAATTCTACTCCTGCTGGATCTGGAGTAGAACCCAGATCTACACCAAAATTGAATCGATTCTTCCTTGTCAGACACCCAACCGGTCCACCAAGTTTCGTCCAAATCCATCCATAACTTTTTGAGATATCCTGCTATGTATCGTTTTTGGCCCGATCTCCCAATGGTGAGGAATCACTTTAAAAATTTAATAATCCTCATTTCCGAATCCATATTAAGATCTTCACCAAAATTGAATCGAATCGTCCACGTCAGACACCCAACCGTTCCACCAAGTTTCGTCCAAATCCATCCATAACTTTTTGAGATATCCGGCTATGTATCGTTTTTGGCCGATCTCCCAATGGTTAAGAATCACTTTTAAAATTCTAGTAGCCGGATCCGAATCCGGATCTTTACCAAAATCTAATCATTTCGTCCTTGTCACATACGCTACATCTCTGCCAAATTTCGCCCGAATCCGTCCACAACTTTTTGAGATATTCTGTTCACAAACGGACAGACAGAAAGGGGTGAAAACAAAACAACCTCCATCCACTTTTTGTGGCGGAGGTAATTATATATACATATTATATTGAAGGAGCTGCGCTCCAACGCGAGTCGAAAGAATTGACGTGACCAAAGACGGAATTCGTCCGAGTTGCTTTATTGAAACAAAACAGCTCAGGTATTCTGACAAAAGCCCGTTTATCGGGCAGCAATATATATACACATTTATGTCGGGAAGTTTGCCCGGCAAAAGCTATACCGGGCATGCCCGGGTATCAAGGGCGAGCCTTGGAAAGGCAAGTCTGGACCTGCCCGGGCGTGTTTGGCTGCCGCCTGGCAAGTCGAGGCTGGGCGTGCCCGGGCGCTCTGGACGAGCACTGGAAAGGCGAGAGCGGGCATGCCCGGACGCTCTGGGCGAGCCCTGGAAAGGCGATAGCGGGCATGCCCGGACGCTCTGGGCGAGCCCTGGAAAGGCGAGAGCGGGCATGCCCGGGAAAGGCGAGACCGGGCGTGCCCGGGAGGTTCGGGCGTGCCCGGGAACAGTGAGTCTCCGGGCATGCCCGGGAGAGGCGCGTCTGGCCGTGTTCTGGCCGGTGCAAGGCGATTGTGTGCATCCAGCGGTAACCGCTACAATATTATATTTGTGGCGGAGGATCTAAGGATCCCTTACGTATTGAGTGCGTCACCCTGGGATCTATATCCAGTATATTAATTGTAAAAGCGAGTCGGGCCTGAGTCGGTTTGGGACACATCCTCCTCCTCATTCCTCCCCACTCCAACCCTTCATTAGTATGAAAATTTCATAATTTATTCATGTTCATTTATCAAATCTGTCCATCTTTCAAAAATGTAATGGGTTTCACAACTCTTACTCAAAGGTGTGTGTGTGTGTGTGTGTGTGTGTGTGTGTGTGTGTGTGTGTGTGTGTGTGTGTGTGTGTCTTTATTTTAAAGGTTTCCTGCTGTCGAAGAGTAATAGAAATTGTCCTTTTGGAACCGCTACATGAAGTACCAAGATCTGCTAAAAGGCGCTTTATGATTGAAAGGACAAGACATTTTACAACTTTGATGATTTACTCACTGGTGAATCAATAATATATTAGCTTTCCAACGGTACCATGTATATTATTATTATAGACAGCAGGAACCCTTTGGAATAAAATGTTACAGACATGGAAGGAGCACACAAAATTACATGTAGTAATACTTCTCAAAGCAATAGAAAAGTACACGGAAGGAGCACACAAACACCAACAACCATAGCCAGGATGACAGGAGCAGCGGCAGCAGCAGCAGCAGCAACAACAACAACAACAACAACAACAACAACAACTGCATGTCATTAAATGTCTTTTCCCCCTGTTTCACTTCATATTACATCCTCATTGAGATCCACAGATAGATATGCAATATGTTTGTGAAGTGCAACATGTTGTCTTTTGATTAAAACCATCAGCTAAGTGACAGCAACTATACGTTAGTGTTAATCATGTCAAACAATAATGTCTGATTTGGAAAACATAAAACACGCAAGGTGTAGGAAAAAAAAAAGGAACTGCCTTTAGAGGCCATTTTCCCCCACAGAGCAGGGGTTGGCCTTTTTTGGGCACCGTGGTCCCCTTTTTGAGCAAATTGTTTTGCAGCCAGATGCCCTTCCTGCTGCCAACCCTGCTTCCTGCTGCCAACGCTGTTAGTCGACTCTTGCGACACACAGGGAATTAACCAGCAAGCTGGTACTCAATTTGCCGACCTCAGAAGGATGACAGGCTGAGTCAATCCCCTGGCATTCATTCAGCGATTGACCAGGATTCGAACCCAGGATCCTAGGATCCCAAGCTGGCACCATAACCGCTAAGCCAACACCAGGCTCCATGGAGGGTGTACCGTACATTATTTTATTATACACTCTGGCTATACCTATCATTGCGATGATGTTTCCAACACTTGACCAACTTGATTGGCTGTTATCATTTAAGGTTATGATTTATCATGTTTGTATTCAGGGAGCGGCATGTGTATTCCTACCCAGGGAGGCCGCCAGATTCCATGTGATTGGCCAGTGTGACGTCATGTGACCACACATCATACTGCCATTTCTGCAAGCCGATGACTCCACATAGTACATTTCCGGAGTGCACACCAACACGCATGCTGATATCAATGCCGGTGGCGTAGCGTACCTTTCTGAAAATTAGAAAAATCAAGTACAACAATTTACACGTGTTAATCCGTTGAAATCCAATGCAATACATGTGTAAAGTTGGTTTCAACTGTTAATACACATTGTAGATTAATCTCTCCAGCTTACATAACAAAAATATTTCTGAAACATTTCTTTACAAGTTAAACTACAAAACTGTTTTTAAAAACGTCATAATGGACAAAAACAACAGGCACAGATAACTAATATAACGTGTTACATAGGGTGGTGTAATAGACACTGCGTCAATAGCAGTAAATTCCGATTTATTTTTTATACGACCGTTACAATCTTCATTTCATTTAAATTGAATTATATACTTGAATACCGTAGAACACAAATTGCCTTCTTGTCACTTCCAAGAATCTCCAGTTTTGCAGTAACTGGACATGTTAAATAGAGTGGTGTATAAAATTGCTTTTACATCGCTAAAAGTCCGGAATTTTTAAAATGATCTTTAAAATAATTATTTAGTTTTAATTGAAGTATATACTTGAACACCGTGTGGGATAACATGTTCTATAAACTCTCTAGTTAGCCTGTCCCCTGCACAGGAGATGGGGTTTTGCGATCACTTATGTCTGTCTGTGTGTGTGTCTGTCCAGGCCGTAACTTTTTTTTACCATTTGAATTTTGCCATCAAAATTTCACCAAAGCTTTACTATGATAATATGGAGAAGGAAAACTAATAATTTGGTCAAAGTTCAAAGGTCAGCATCACAGAAAATTGTCAATTTTCAACCGATTGACCTGAACTTTCAAGGATTTGAATATTGGGTCACTGAATTGGTTTACCAATCAAAAGCTAAAAGCGGATTTTTTTTAAGATCGAAAGGTCAAAGGTCAAGGTTGCATAACATGGCCAATTCTCACCCGATTGACCTGAAATTTTAAGAATTTGCATATTGGGTCACAGAATTTGTTCACCAATCAAAAGCTAGAAGCTGATTATTTTTTAGATCAAAAGCTCAAAGGTCAATGCTGCATAAAATCATCAATTTTCATTTTGTATTTAAAAAAAAAAACTTTTCCTTATTTTGAGCATATGGAAGAAGAAGAGGACGACGTTTGAATACAAACAGACATGGACAGGCTTTGCATTTTCAGATGCTTTCTAGTTATTATTGACATTAATTTACGATGAAGATATCAGAAGATAGATTTCCCCTTTTAAATTACATTTCCCTAAACGACAGACTCAGTATTGGCATTAAATAATTAGAGTAACCAGCACCTTTAAACCTGAATATATGAATATGTGGAGGAGATTTCTTCGAGTACCTCACAGCTATGATTTTATTGTTGATTTTTGTAACTTGTTGGTATATTTATTGACACATTCTGGAAGTTGGTTAATTGTTGGTGAGTTGAGCAGCCATTTTTGGCAATTTTCCCATGAGAAAGACCTAGTCAGTGAGATTAATATACAGGTCATGCCTTTCATCAATTTATGACCAATTTCATATATCGATGGAATTCGTGGGGTTACAACAACAGAAAAAAGATCTTCTCTCATCAATTAAATTCTACATTAATGGGCAAACTGGCCAAATTTCTGTATGTGAAAAACACACGACCACCACCAACCACCCAACCACAGAGTCCCGTGGTCCCGGAAGTGGTCAAATGTGGTCCCGGAAGGTCTGATAACCAGCACCCAGATCTGTGGCACTTTAAAACACCGGTTCGGCATAGCAGTGCAGCGTGATTTGGTCCAAGATCAGCTCCAGCAATAAAAATGATAATTCAGCGAGTCTTTTCAGGACCTAGCCTAAGACATAGACCAATTCATGGGGATCACGTAACATTGTCTGCAGCACATGTGTAGGAAAGGCTGGATTTAGATAAATTCCTAGCTGCTCTTCCTAATCAGGAGCTGAGGGTGCTGGTGGACCCCCAGTGCCTGGTGACCATCCACAAGTGCGCGGCCATGTCGAGTGTTTTGCAGAAGCCTGGGTCCTGGGCATGGCACAGAGTGGCCAAGTGTGAAGGTTCATTGTGTGTTGGCTCATCGTCAGGAAGATTGGCCAGTGGAAAAGGGTACTGCCCAAATACTAATGGGGCATAAACCAGCAATTATCCGATTTGACAAAGCTGATGTGGTGAGCAGGTAGGTCACAGTCGGACAGTCTTAACCCATGAGTGAGGGGGGAATTCTGAGTCACAGTCCAAGAGTTACTGTGCCGGAGCATGAGAGCACGTCCCCCATTGGTCCAAGGTTGTCTTGCCTGGGCACCTGGAAGTGCCACATGGAAAGGTTTTTCTGGGCCGTACCTCTGAGTACCCCCAAAGCCCATATTAGCATGAGGAGGGAATCACATTGGAATCAGGGCTAGCAGAATCTCATAGTGGTTCAGGGAACCAGTGATGGGATAAGCACAACACAAGACACCCGAACATTCTGAGGTTTGATTGAGAGATGCTTCCCCTTTCCACAAGACTCTCTGAATTCTACACGAACCCCTCTTTTCTTCTCTTCCCTCATACCTGGCGATTTATAAACACATCCTACAAGTATATTATTCATCTTACAATCCTTAATCGCAATCCACACAGAATCCCCGACATGAATTACCCCCTTAATTATTACCGTATGATATTAGGGTGCTTTCCTGATTGTCAATTTTGTATCCACATTTTCATGAATTATTGTGCTTTCTGCATGATTTCAAGAAAGTGCTGTATTTAGCATATTAGCATATTGAGCTACACCATGGTGTGTATCTTCATGTAAAAATACCAAGAAAAATAGTTATGATATACCGTATAGTAAGTTTCGTGTAAAGACAAACAAATATATTCCACAGATCATATGAGATTTTGAATACGAGTCATGTTAAGAAACATACTTAACTGCTTACGAAACAAACGTGTTTGATTTGATGGGATAACACTGAATATACTGTACAAGATGATAGTTTTATAACATATCATCATTTGTATTTGAAAATCTATTGTTACGCAATACTACGAAGCAGTTAAAACAATTTGTGGTGAAATATTAATCTTTTTGAATAAAACAAAACTATTTTTATTTTTATGCAATGAAAATCAGATCATGCTTACTTGATGGCTTCACACATGTCCAAGCCCATCTTGACACAATTTTTCGCATGAGTTGGCAGTGAAATGGGAAGGCCAGACACACAGTAATAGCAATCCCCAAGGATCTTGATCCGCATGCAGTCATTGTCCTATTATGGAGGGAACAGGGAGCTAGTTCAATAATAAACGTGTGTGTGTGTGTGTGTGTGTGTGTGTGTGTGTGTGTGTGTGTGTGTGTGTGTGTGTGTGTGTGTGTGTGTGTGTGTGTGTGTGTGTGTGTGTGTGAGTGAGTGAGTGAGTGTGAGAGAGAGAGAGAGAGAGAGAGAGAGATATACAGTATATATATATATATATATACAGTCAGATCCAAACAGTCGCGTGTTCCGTGTATTCGCGATTAATAAAATGTGACCTGCTTCTTCATTCACGGCCGTGTTCCGCGTGTATTCGTGGTTTTTGCGGTCCCAACATATGTGGGTTCCACGTATTCATGATTTTCACGGTTCCAACATTCGTGGGTTCCACGTATTCATGATTTTCACAGTCCCAACATATGTGGGTTCCACGTATTCATGATTTTCACGGTCCCAACATTCGTGGGTTCCACCTATTCATGATTTTCACAGTTCCAACATTCGTGGGTTCCACGTATTCATGATTTTCGCGGTTCCAACATCCCTGGGTTCCACGTATTCATGATTTTCGCGGTTCCAACATCCCTGGGTTCCACGTATTCATGATTTTCACAGTTCCAACATTCGTGGGTTCCACGTATTCATGATTTTCACAGTCCCAACATATGTGGGTTCCACGTATTCATGATTTTCACGGTCCCAACATTCGTGGGTTCCACCTATTCATGATTTTCACAGTTCCAACATTCGTGGGTTCCACGTATTCATGATTTTCGCGGTTCCAACATCCGTGGGTTCCACGTATTCATGATTTTCACAGTTCCAACATTCGTGGGTTCCACGTATTCATGATTTTCACAGTCCCAACATATGTGGGTTCCACGTATTCATGATTTTCACGGTCCCAACATTCGTGGGTTCCACCTATTCATGATTTTCACAGTTCCAACATTCGTGGGTTCCACGTATTCATGATTTTCGCGGTTCCAACATCCGTGGGTTCCACGTATTCATGATTTTCACAGTCCCAACATATGTGGGTTCCACGTATTCATGATTTTCACGGTCCCAACATTCGTGGGTTCCACGTATTCATGATTATCATGGTCCCAACATTCGTGGGTTCCACGTATTCATGATTTTCACAGTCCCAACATATGTGGGTTCCACATATTCATGATTTTCACGGTTCCAACATCCGTGGGTTCCGTGTATTCATGATTTTCACAGTTCCAACATCCGTGGGTTCCGTGTATTCATGATTATCACGGTCCCAACATTCATGGGTTCCACAATATTCATGATTTTCACAGTTCCAACATCGTCCGTTCCACATATTCATGATTTTCTCGGTTCCAACATTCGTGGGTTCCGCATATTCATGATTATCATGGTCCCAACATTTGTGGGTTCAGTGTATTCGTGATTTCCACGGCCCCAACATTTGTGGGTCCCGCGTATTCGCAGTTGATAAACGGGTTCTTGGTCACCTCTCTTACCAAGGCCGTTCTCCCCCGATTGCTCAGTTTGGCCGGGCGGCCAGCTCAAGGAAGAGTCCTAGTTGTTCCAAACTTCTTCCATTTAAGAATTATGGAGGCCACTGTGCTCTTGGGAACCTTCAATGCAGCAGAAATTTTTTTGTAGGCTTCCCCAGATCTGTGCCTCGACACAAACCTGTCTCCGAGCTCTGCAGGCAGTTCCTTCGACCTCATGGCTTGGTTTTTGCTCTGATATGCATTGTCAGCTGTGAGACCTTATATAGACAGGTGTGTGCCTTTCCAAATCATGTCCAATCAATTGAATTTACCACAGGTGGACTCCAATCAAGGTGTAGAAACATCTCAACGATGATCAAGAGAAATCGGAGGCACCTGAGCTAAATTTCAAGTGTCATAGCAAAGGGTCTGAATACTTATGTAAATGTGATATTTCAATTTTTTCTTTTTAATAAATTTGCCAAACTTTCTAAAATCCTGTTTTCTCCTCGTCATTATGGGGTATCGAGGGTAGATTGATGAGGGAAAAAATGAATTTAAACGATTTCAGCATAAGGCTACAACATAACAAAATGCGAAAAAAGTGAAGGGGTCTGAATACTTTCTGCATGCACTGCATATACATTGTTTCGTTTTAAGTTTGATGATTCCTTTAGTCTGCACACAATTAATGTGTAACTCTCCTCTTTAATATGGAGTAAATCTTGTGCAGATAAGCGAGGCTGGTTCATGAAATGTAAGTAAAAATGAACTTTTATTTTGAAACTAAAATAAAATGCTTGCTTCGGATCCCATCATTGCTTCGGATATGAAATCTTTCCTCTTCTCCAATGGCTTGATCTCTGATCATCAATTTGGTTTCAGACCAGGTCACTCCACTCTGGACATGCTGCTTCTGCTGTCTCAACAATGGATGGAGGTCCTCAATCCCAAATAGGAAATTAGAGCCGTCTCCCTTGACATATCACGTGCCTTCGATACGGTCTGGCACCCCGCTCTGCTCACCAAACTCTCCTCCTTTGGTATCCATGGAAATCTCCACGCATGGCTGGTGGACTTCCTCTCTAGTCGTAAACGTGTGGCCCTGAATGGGTTTCTCTAATCTCCTCTTCCTGTTCAGGCTGGAGTTCCCCAAGGCAGTGTTCTGGGCCCTGTGCTTTTTCTGGTCTTCATCAATGATCTCTCCGACTCTCTTGAAAATCCTCTCTATCTCTTTGCTGATGACTCCTCTCTCTCTGCCGCTCCATTCCTCATCCCTCAGATCGGCAGTCTGCAGCCTCCTCACTCTCTGCAGACATGGACAAAATCACAGACTGGTCAAACAAGTGGAACATATCTTTCAATCCTGACAAATCTCACACTCTTACGATGTCTCTCCGAAAAGACCGACTGGACAACCCTCCCATCCACTTTCTGAATAATCCTCTCCATGAAGTTCTGTCACTCAAGCTTTTGGGTCTCACTATCTGCCATGATCTTTCCTGGCAAAACCACATTTCAAATCTGGCCTCCAAAGCCAGTCGCCGACTGGGCATCCTCCGTCGTGCGAAGTCCTTCCTTGGCACACCTGAGCTCCTCACCACATACAAGGCTTTCATCAGCAGCTCAATGGAATACTGCTCTCCGCTCTGGGCTGGTGCTCCTGCCTCACACCTAGCTCGTCTTCACGCTGTTGAAACCAAAGCGTTCAGAATCATTGGAATCTCCTGTGATGAAGCTACCACCGAGAGCCTTTCACTTACTCACCGCCGGCAGGTTGGTGGTCTTTCTGTCTTCTACCAACTCCTCTCCGGCCTTACTCCTCCAGCTCTCTCTGGGCTCTGTCCCCCAAATATTCCTACAGGTCGCACAAGATCTGCCTGCAACCCTCTTATGGTTAAACTGCCAAAATCAAGACTCTCTGTTCACCTTCACTCCTTCATTCCTCTTTTCTCCCGCCTCTGGAACAAACTCCCTCACTCTCTTCAATCCCACTCCTCCCTCCAGGTCTTTAAAACAGCTGTTCACCTCCATCTCTTATCTTCCCCCATCCAAAACCTTGATCTTTTCTACCCCCGCTAATTTCACCCCAAATCCACTTTTTTGAAATACCAACTTCTTTCCTGGAAGTCCTTGGTGTCCTTGTGTTTATACTTCTCCCAACCCCCCCCCCCCCCCCCCCCCCACGCCGCCTCCCCACAAGCCCTCTCCCTCCCACATATTCCCGATGTCCCTGCTCTCAAATGTTGTGTTTATGTGTGGATTGGTGTTTCCTGGTGTTGCCGGGTGTTGGCTTAGCGGTACAGGTGCTGGCTTGGGATCCTAGGATCCTGGGTTCGAATCCCGGTCGATCGCTGAATTAACACCAGGGGGGTTGACTCAGCCGGTCATCCTTCCGAGGTCGGAAAATTGAGTACCAACTTGCTGGGATGAATGATCACGGTGTGTACCCCGGTTTAGAATAGGTACACTGTATCCCTGGGCATCGTAAGAGGTGACTAAGGGTTGGCGCCAGGAAGGGCATCCGGCCATAAAAACATTGCCTCAAAGAGGGAACCATGATTGTCATGGGGCCCGCAAGGCTAGCCCCTGCTCCAGCGGGGAAAATGGCCTTAAAAACGATCATTCATTCATTCATTCATGTGCTTCCCCTTCTCTCCCCATCTTGTCTACCGCTCCCCTTTTTATATACTTTGTTTGTTTGTCTGTTTGATTTGTTTGTGTGATAAATGTTAGCTCTTTCATGAGCCTCGATTCTGTATACAAAAAAAAAAAAATGTAAATGTAACACAAGGCTGTGATACCAGTATGTTTAAAATTATACAATTTAAACTCAACATCTATCTTCGTAAGATTATACAGAAAACCGTATCTGCTTTCAAGCTTAAATTCCGAACAGTTAAAATGGCGACTATTTCCGGGATCAAAATGCTCTTTGGTGAACACACAAGTTCGAAGCACAAACGGTTCCTTTTCGATAAAGTAACATGACACTCACAACAAAAGAGTGAGCTAACATTTTCGAATTTTATTTGTAACCATTTAATGAAAACAGAATGTAATCATGTGCATTCATGTTCATCAAATTTTAAGATTTTCCCTCATGAAAAAAAACATTTCCCTGCACACATGACACTGCTAAGATCTTCCACACGTCACATCATGTGTAAAACCACATCATGTGTAAACCAAACATGTCACATCATGTGTAAAAAAACAAAAACAAAACACTTCCAGCCACGCATAAACCATTTCCCACCAGCTGTGCACATATTGACAGTTCAAAAAGCATCTTCCACGCAGTCATGCATAAAACAGCTCCCACCACACCATTGGACATTTGCGGCTTACGCGAGCATATTCTCGGTTTGCTTCGACATTTGTGGCTTACGCGGGCATATTCGCGGTTTGCTTCAACATTTGCGGCTTACGTGGGCATAATCGCGGTTTGCTTCGACATTTGCGGTTTACGTGAGCATATTCACAGTTTACATGGACATATTTGTGGTTTGCTTCGACATTTGTGGTTAACGTGTGCGTATTTGTGGTTTGCTTCGACATTTGCGGCTTACGTGGGCATAATCGCAGTTTGCTTCGACATTTGCAGTTTACGTGAGCATATTCACCGTTTACGTGGGCATATTTGTGGTTTGCTTCGACATTTGTGGTTTTCGTGTGCATATTTGTGGTGTGCTTCGACATTTGCGGCTTATGCGGGCATATTCGCGGTTTGCTTCGACATTTGCAGCTTACGCAGGCATATTCGCAGTTTGCTTCAACATTTGCGGCTTACGTGGGCATAATCATGGTTTGCTTCGACATTTGCGGTTTCCGTGAGCATCTCCACAGTTTACGTGGGTATATTTGTGGTTTGCTTCGACATTTGCGGCTTACGTAGGCATAATCGCGGTTTACGTGAGCATATTCACAGTTTACGTGGGCATATTTGTGGTTTGCTTCGACATTTGTGGTTTACGTGGGCATATTCGCAGTTTGCGCAGGCGTATTCATGGCTTGCTAGGACATATACGGTTTACGTGGGCGTATTTGTGGTTTGCTTTGACATTTGTGGTTTACGTGGGCATATTTGCAGTTTGCGCGGGCATATTCACGGCTTGCTTAGACATTTATGGATTACGCGGGCGTATTTATGGTTTGCTTCGACATTTGCGGCTTGCTCGAGCATACTCGCGGTTTTCGCTGGCGTATTTGTTGTTGGCTTCGAAAGTTGCAGTTTACACGGCCGCATTCACGGTTTGCTTCGACATTTGCCATTTACGTGGACATATTCACAGTTTACGCGGGCGTATTCAGGTTTGCTTTGACCTTTGCGATTTTTCGGGGGCGTATGCGTGGTTTGCTTCAACATTAATGGCCCTGTGCTCCACAACTCAAGAAAAGGGTTCGGCCCTCTTCGTGCTTTGTTTCCCTCAGGTATCTGCAGAACGCACACAGTCCACCAGCAACCCCCTCCAAGTGAAACTGTCTAAATCCAGAACCATTGCTCATCTTCGCGGAGGCATTATGTTTTCAGGTTGTCCGTCTGGCTGTCCATCAGTTAGTCCGTGATAGGTTTTCGTTGCAGCGATAACTTGAGAATGGCTGAAAGGATCTTAGTCAAACTTGGTGCAGATATGTATAATGAGGTAAAGATGAACTGATTAGACTTTGGGGTCACGAGGTCAAAGGCCAAAGGTCAGAGGTCATGTTAAGTAAAAATCCTGTTACCATGATAACTTGTGAACCAGTGATGGGATTTATACCAAATTTGGTACAATTATGTAGGATGATGTAAAGATGAACTGATTCGATTTTGAGGGCAAAGGTAAACGGTCAAAGTCTGTAATAGCTCTATAACTTGAGAACGGCTGAAGTTATCTAATTCAAACTTACAGTCACGTGAAAAAGTAAGTACACCCCATGTAAAGTTTTGACTTTTTCAACATATTTCAACATACAGCTATTTGATCTTCATTTCAACAATATAGATAGATAAAGGTGATATAATATAACAAATATCATGAAACATTTACATTTTGAAGTCCATCGTATAATTTAAATAAACATAAATGCAAATTTTGCATGTGGAAAAAGTAAGTACACCCTTGGCTCTAATAGGTGGTATTGCCACCTATAGCAGAAACAACCTCAAGTAGGCGTTTCTTATAACTGTCTACCAGTCTCTGACATCGACTGGGAGAAATTTTTGCCCACTCCTCCATGCAGAATTCTTTCAGCTGTGCAATGTTTGAGGGGTTTCTTGCATGCACAGCTCGTTTCAAATCCCCACACACCATCTCGATGGAATTTAGATCCGGGCTTTGACTTGGCCATTCCAAAACCCTCCATTACTTTCTTTTCAGCCATTCCTTGGTGGATTTACTGGTATGTTTAGGGTCATTGTCATGTTGCAAGGTCCACCTTCGGTTGAGCTTCAACTTTCCGACAGATGGCCTCACATTATCCTCAAGCACCCTCTGGTACAATGAAGAATTAATAGTGGATTCTATGATGGTGAGCTGCCCAGGCCCTGATGCAGCAAAGCTGCCCCAACCATAATATTTCCACCACCATGCTTTACAGTTGGTATCAGGCTCTTGTGGTCAAATGCTGTCTTTGGTTTTCGCCAAACATGTCTTCTGGTACTGTGGCCAAATAGCTCTACCTTTGACTCACGTGTCCAGAGCACATTGTTCCAGAAGTGCTGGTCTTTGCCGAGGTGTTCATTGGCAAACTTTAGTCTTGCCCTGCTGTTCTTTCTGGACAGCAAATGTTTCCTCCTGGCACACCTCCCATGTAGATCAAATTTGTGCAGCCTCTTTCTAATGGTAGACTCGTGCACTTTGACATCAACAGTGGCAATAACTACCTGTAGGTCCCATGATGACATTCTGGTGTTCTTAGAGACTTCTTTCAGCATCTTGCGGTCTGCTCTCGGGCTGAACTTGCCTGGCGTGAACAAGTTGGCAGTTGTTTGGAATCTTCTCCACTTGTAGATGATCTTCTGGACAGTCAAATGATTGATTTCAAATTGTTTGGAGATCTTTTTAAATCCCTTCCCAGAGTTGTTGGCATCTATAACCTTCTTTCTGAAGGCCTCAGAGAGCTCTTTTGATCTCGGCATGGTGACGCAGCACACTTCAACAACAAAGAGCAAACCAAACTGAATGTCTGAGGTTTAAATAAGACAGGTTCCTCCAAGATCCTCTCTAACGATGCTCTCATCATTTGCACCTGGGCTGGTGCACCTGATTCTAATTTTAGGTATTTGAAGTAGTGATAAATGTAGGGGTGCACTTGCTTTTTCCACATGCGAAATTTGCATTTATGTTTATTTAAATTATACAATGGACTACAAAATGTAAATGTTTCATGTAAATGTTTCATGTTTCATGATTGCCCGGTCTTGCTGGCGAGGGTTCGTTTTTTCGCAGCTCCACACGCTCTCCATCGAAATCGAAGTTAAGTAATTGTTCCCATTTTGTATTTTCGTTAAAACTGTATTTATTTTATGGTGTATGTACGTATATTGTCCCGACAAAGATTTTCGGTGCAAATCTTTCATACCTGTATTGAAAATCGTGTTAATTCGTGTCGTCTTGAGGCCTTGTACAGTGTACACTGTACAACCTTGAGGCTTTGTTTTTCTCTCAGCGGTCTGTCGTTTGTGATCCAATAACTTTCGTTCTCTGTTTTCACAGTCTTTCCACCCCAAAGCCTACTTCCTTATGTAAATCCCAACTCAAAAAAAAAAAGAAAAAAGACATTACCTTCTCTGTGCTCATTCGTTTATTCATTCTTATTCGTTCGTTCGTTCTTCGACCACGTGTTTCTCCCCCATTTCCCCAGATAGATTGTCAAATTTCAACTCGTTATTTTATCGTCCATGCGATATTGTTTGATTATAGTTAGTTTTGGTTTGAATTTCCTGTAACTCGTAATTAATTAATCGTGTTCTGCTCCACGTGTGTGGCCTTGTAGTTGTTCCCCCGTCGGTGTTTTGTTAACTTAAGCGTGTTTTGCTTGGCTCTTGGTTTTTTCCCTTCTACCCCGAACATAATACTCTGTCTAACGTTCTAAATCCCCACCCCCCCCCCCCCCAAAAAAAACAAAAAAAACAAAAACATTTATTTTCTTTTCTCCACGTGTACTGTTGTCTCATCCTGTATTTTCTGTCCAGGTGTGCTGTTCGCCCCGCCCCCATTATCTCCTTGCCATCCACCGTTTGCCCTGTTCACGTGACTCGTGGTGGTCCCTCTCGGCTCTCCCCCCGTTGGTATTTTTGTGCATATAAGATTGTTCACAGTTCTGTTTAAATATTATTTAAATATGTTTAACCTTTCCCCTTCTGTGTTTTATTCAGTGGTATATTACAACACGCTGTTTTTCTTCCTATTTAAAAGGCTTTTCTCAATTTCCTCTCCAACTCATTCCACTTCAAAAAAAAGAAATTCAATATCTTATACGTCTCCCTCACTACATGGTCTAAATTCACATTCATTCCATCCCTCCTCCATCGTTCTGAATCGGATTGCTAACTTGAAAATCACAACAAACCCAATTTGTTATCAATGTTCGTCTTTCATTAATCATCCACTTTCTAAACTCCCCTCTTGCCCCTCCCATCCAAATCCCCCCCCTTGCACCTACACCTAAACTACCCCCTTGCCCATCCACTCTTAAACTCCCCCCTTGCCCCTCCACTCCTGAACTCCCCCCTTGCCCTTCCCCTCCTAAACTCCCCCTTTGCCCCTCCCCTCCTAATCCCCCCCATGCCCCTCCACTCCTGATCTCCCCCCTTGCCCTTCCCCTCCTAAACTCCCCCCCTGCCCCTCCCCTCCAAATCCCCCCCCTTGCCCCTACACTCCTAAACTCCCCCCTTGCCCCTCCACTTCTAAACTTCCCCCTTGCCCCTTCCATCCAAAACTCCCCCCTTGCCCCTCCCCTCCTAAACTCCCCCCTCACTCCTCCCCTTCAAAACTCCCCCCCAATCCCTCCCATTCAATTCTCCCCCCATACCATTCCTCTCCAATTCTCCCTCCTCCCCCCTCCTCCTCCAAGCTGCCTCCTCCCCACTTCGTCTCCCTTCTATCTCATACCTCCACCCCCCCAAACCTTCTACTTTCCTCTGCCCCCCCCTCAAACAACCCCTCACTGTGCCTCATCCCTTCACCATCAAACCTTTCATCCTCCTCATCCTTCCCTTTCTTGGAACTCTTCTGCAACATCTGACACACTATCAACTGCTCTCCCTACCTCCCCCTCTAATCCTTCATCTAACCCTACTCCTCCCCTCCCCTGTCCTGTACCCGATGCTCCCCCTCTCTCTTCATTAACGGTATGGACCTCAAACATCCGGGGCCTTCGCTCAAACCTGACTGATCTCCTCCATACAGGTTGCTTCTGACAATCCAGACTTGATCTGCTTAACAGAGACTTTCCTCCTTCAAGATGTCTCTGATTCCTTAATATCTCTTCCTGGTTACTCCCTCCTCCGGTATGATAGACCTGAGCCTTGGCCTGGTGGTGGGGTGGCTATCTTTGTCAAAAACTCTCTTCCTCACTCTCCTTGCACTGCCCTCTTTCCTCCTCACCCGCAGGAGTACCTCTGGTTACGGCTTCCTCTCCGCTCCCACCTTTTGTTCATATGTGTTCTGTACCGTCCCCCAAACAGTGATGACTCCATCTACATTTCACTGTCTGACAACATGGACCAACTTCTATCCACTCATCCCAACTCTCTCTTCCTCATATGTGGTGACTTCAACTGTCATCATGCCACCTGGTTGGGTGTGGGTTCCTCTCTCACCAGTCATGGCACCTCAGCAAAGGACTTCTGTGACTCACTGGGATTGACACAATCTGTCAATTTCCCGACCCGGATCTCAGCCAATGGAGTATCTTCTCTTCTAGACTTGGTTATGACAAATTTCCCTGCTAATGTCTGCTGCTCTTCTTCTGCTCCAATCGGTTCTTCTGATCATGTACTTGTCAAAGTGGACATCTCTCTGGCCATTCTCAGAGAGCCTCCTCAGCGTCGACGAGTCTGGCATTTCACTCAGGCCGACTGGGACGGTCTTCAAGCAGCCATCAATCGTCTGGATTGGTCTCCCATCTCCACTGCCTCCGACATCAATTCTTCCTGGGAATTCTTCCAAAGCAAACTGATCTCTCTCATGCACAGATTTATCCCATCTCGCCTTCAATTGTCTTACCCTTCCTCCCGTCCATGGTACACTGAATCTTGTGGTGAGGCAGTTGCCCTGAAACAACTTGCCTTTGCCTCTTGGAAGGCTAATCCAACTGAAGGCAATCTCAGTTCCTTCCACCAAGCTCGGAACAAGTGTGTGTCTACCCTCAGGAGTGCCAGGAAGCACTATCTCTCCTCACTCAAGAATGAACTCTCAAACCTGTCTCCTTCCTCCAAATCCTGGTGGCATCTGGTCAAATCCGTTTCTGGTGTTTGTTCCCCCTCCATCCCCTCCCTTACCTCAAATGGCCACACAGTTGACATCGCACGTGACAAAGCCGAATGCCTCAACTCTGTGTTCGCCTCAAAAAAATCCTTAGTCCAAAACCCATCTCTCTCTGTTCCCACCTTTCCCAGTCGAACCCAACTGCTCCTGGACTCTGTGTCCTTCTCTCCTGACAAGGTGGAGGAGTTTTTGTCAAACCTCGACTCTGATTCGGCAACTGGACCAGACGGCATCAGCCCACGGGTCCTAAAATCCTGCTCTGCCGCTCTATCTCACCCTCTCTCTGTTCTTTTCACCCTATCTTTTGCTCAAGGTCATCTGCCAGCATCCTGGAAATCAGCTAACATTACCGCTTTACACAAAAAAGGTGCAAAAACAGATCCTTGCAACTACAGACCAATCAGCCTGCTCCCAATTATCAGCAAAGTCATGGAATCCATCATTTCTTCGGATATGAAATCTTTCCTCTTCTCCAATGGCTTGATCTCTGATCATCAATTTGGTTTCAGACCAGGTCACTCTACTCTGGACATGCTGCTTCTGCTGTCTCAACAATGGATGGAGGTCCTCAATGCCAAACAGGAAATCAGAGCTGTCTCCCTTGACATATCACGGGCCTTTGATACGGTCTGGCACCCAGCTCTGCTCACCAAACTCTCCTCCTATGGTATCCATGGAAATCTCCATGCATGGCTTGCGGACTTCCTCTCTGGTCATAGTCAACGTGTGGCCCTGAATGGATTTCTCTCATCTCCCCTTCCTGTTCAGGCTGGAGTTCCCCAAGGAAGTGTGCTGGGCCCTGTGCTTTTTCTGGTCTTTATCAATGATCTCTCCGACTCTCTGGAAAATCCTCTCTATCTCTTTGCTGATGACTCCACTCTCTGACGCTCCATTCCTCTTCCCTCAGATCGGCAGTCTGCAGCCTCCTCACTCTCTGAAGACCTGGACAAAATCACAGACTGGTCAAACAAGTGGAACATGTCTTTCAATCCTGACAAATCTCACACTCTTACTATGTCTCTCCGAAAAGATCGACTGGACAACCCTCCCATCTACTTTCTCAACAATCCTCTCCAAGAAGTTCTGTCGCTCAAGCTTTTGGGTCTCACTATCTGCCATGATCTTTCTTGGGAAAACCACATTTCCAAGCTGGCCTCCAAAGCCAGTCGCCGACTGGGCATCCTCCGTCGTGTGAAGTCCTTCCTTGGCACACCTGAGCTCCTCACCACATACAAGGCTTTCATCCGCAGCTCAATGGAATACTGTTCTCCCCTATGGGCTGGTGCTCCTGCCTCACACCTGGCTCGGCTTCAAGCTGTTGAATCCAAAGCTTTCAGAATCATCGGAATCTCCCACGATGAAGCTATCTCTGAGGGCCTTTCACTCACTCACCGCAGGCAGGTAGGTGGTCTTTCTGTCTTCTACCGACTCCTCTCCGGCCTTGCTCCCCCAGCTCTCTCTGTGCTCTGTCCCCCAAATATTCCTACAGGTCGCACAAGATCTGCCAGCAACCCTCTGATGGTTAAACTGCTGAAATCTCGGCTCTCTGCTCACCTTCACTCTTTCATTCCTCTTTTCTCCCGCCTGTGGAACAAACTCCCACACTCCCTTCAATCCCTCTCCTCCCTCCAGGTCTTTAAAACAGCTGTTCACCACCATCTCTTATCTTCCCCCATCCATAACCTTGATCTTTTCTACCCCCACTAATTCACCCCAGATCCACCTTGTTTGAAATTCCAACTTCTTTCCTGGAAATCCTGGCAGGGTCCATATGTTTATACCTCTCCCACCCCCCCCCCCCCCTCACATGCCTCCCCCCCAAAGCCCTCTCCCTCCCACAGATCTCTCGATGTCTCCATGTCTCTCGGTCCCTGCTCTCAAATGTTGTGTTTGTGTCCTTCCCCCTCTCTCCCCATCTTCTCTACCGCTCCCGATGTTATTTGTTTTATGTGTCTGTTTGTCTTTCTGTGTGATTAATGTTCGCTCTTTCACGAGCCTCGATCTTGTATCCAAAAAAAAAAAAAAAAAAAAAAAAAAAAAATACAGTCATACCCCATTTTACGCCATTTCGACCTACGTCAAATCCGACTTTACGCCACTCTTCGAGAGTAAATTTCAGTTCAGCGAACGTCATTATGTGCGACTTTACATCACTCCTACGGACGTGAAAAAAAAAAATTTCCTTGAAAATATATTTAAAATAAATAAAATAGTACATAAATTAACAATAAAAGAAGCTAAAAAAACAATTTAAAATACAATAAAAAGCACATTAAAAATATTTGTTAAATGTACGTACAGTATACTGTACGTACGCGTACCTGCTGGTTCTCATTCAAAACAGAGGCGACGTACAGTATACCTTTACTGCGTCTGTGTTAGCCATGGGTCCTAAGAAGGATAATGCTAGTGTTTCCAAGCGTAATGTGGTTACGATGGAAGATAAGTTAAATCTGATTAAAAGGTATGAAAAAGGTGAAAAAGTGTCGGTGATAGCGCAAAGACCTTATCGCGAATCGGAACCGCAATGCGTCATGGGATCGGTAAGGGGCAATAGTATTTCGCTTTGGATTAGGACAAAGCACCGTCTCCCAAGTTTTGTTCGCAAGTGTACAGCCAATATAAGTCAAGACCTACTCTCAAGTGCCTTGTTGGTATTACACCTAGCGGAACAATTTCACACATTTCCAAACCTACAGGAGGAAACACGTCGGACAAAAAAATTGTAAAGATGATGAACATTGTGGACAAGTTCCAGCCCGGCGATATTTGTATGGCCGATCGAGGTTTCAACATTCAGGAACGGTTCTTGCATAAGCAGGTTGTTTCTCTTCTCCAATGGGAACCCCCCTTTCCCTCAAATATTTCTTTAAATCGCTGGATTTTAATGCCAAAAACGCTGAATTTCTTTCACATTAGCCATCTTCCTTTCCGTAAACACAGCGTCGATCGTCGACAGACGCTTCCTCTTCTGGGTTCGTGTTTACGTTTGCCCCCTTTTCGATCCCATCATGCTTTGCGGTGGAGCACCCTCTGTTGATATTTACCGATTCGCGATAAGGTCTATGCCTTAGGGCTGCCACGGTCGACGGTATCGACCATCATTCATGATAGGGAACGTATTCTCGCATACGTCACTGAAAAAGCGCCGCCGGCTAAGACTGCTAAAATGTGTGTTTGTGTTCAGAAGAGACGCCATGTTTAAGGTGAATAACATAATCTTATTAATTTTATTTATTATTCTTTACAAATTCATTTATTAATTGTGTTCATTACTCATTAAAAAATATGACTAAAATGTGTTTGTAGTGTTCTTTAAGGTTTAGCAATAGTTATATACTTTCACGAGTTATTTACTCGAGTTTTACGGTGTTTGTCTTCATTTTAAGGCTTTTTTTTTTTTGGGGGGGGGGGATACAAGATCGAGGCTCGTGAAAGAGCTAAAAGGCATTACGCCCGGTTTACGTCAAAAACCGAGTTACGTCACGGCTTATGGAACCAATTAATGACGTAGGCCGGGGTATTACTGTATTTGTTATATTACTAGGGCATGCCCGTAACTGGAATTATAGATAGATATCACCTTTATCTATCAATATTGTTAAAATGAGGATCAAATAGCAGTATGTTGAAATATGTTGAAAAAGTCAAAACTTTACATGGGGTGTACTTACTTTTTCACATGACTGTAGTACAGGTATGCATCATGATGTAAAGATGAAATGATTAGAATTTGGGGCCGAGAGGTCAAAGGTCAAAGTTTGTTATATGTCTATAACTTGAGAACGGCTGAAGTGATCTAATTCAAACTTGGCACAGTTTGATATGACATATGACATGGCACAGTTTGACATGATGATATGATGATGTAAAGATTAACTGATTAGACTTTGGGGTCAAATGTCAAAGTCTGTAATAGGACTATAACTTGAGAACGACTAAAGGGATCCAATTCAAACTTGGTACAGATATGTATAATGATGTAAAGATTAAGATTAGATTTTGGGGCCCTGAGGTCAAAGGTCAAAGGTCAGAGGTCATGTCAGGTAAAAATGTGATAACTTGTGAACAGCTGAAGGGATTTAAATTAAAACGTGGTACAGGTATGTATAATGATGTCGACATGAACAGATTACATTTTGCTGGGCAAGAGGTCAAAGGTCAGAGGTCATGCCAGGTAAAAATGTGATAATTTGAGAACAGCTGAATGCATTTAAATCAAACTTGGTACAAGTATTATAATGATGTCAATGACCTCTTTTGGATCGGTCACTACTCTTATATGATGATTGTTGGTGGTGAATGTCACGTGATGAGTGCTGTGGTCCCATGCATGGGACTGCATGCTTGGGAAAGGTTCCTGCTCGTCTGTCACATGAGCAGCAAAGGTCACATGATACTCAACACATGACATTCGCTGCCAACGATCATCACTTGACATTCCGACACCATCATTTTCTTATGGTTATATCTTATTGGATGAATCATAACTTTCATCAATATACAAGACGTATATGGAAGGAGATTGTAGAATTGTGAAACAAGAGCAAACAATGGAGTGTAAAAACATTCCCAGGAATTAGAGGTGCCACACCTTTGCAATCTGATCAAACTTGCCAAAGAGTTGGTTGAGAGTTTGTACAAGTTCTGCAGGGGAACAGCTGCTTGCAAGGTGTGTGAAACCCACAATGTCTGCATACAGGATGCTGCAACAATAGTTAGACAGTTGGACATTATATTGAGAACACTTAACATGTCCAATACTGAGTGTACATTAAATGAGAAACTTGCGATGCTGATAATAATGAAATAACACGGGACGTTTGATGAAAGAGTAGAAAAAAGGAAGTTTGATGAAGAATGTGGAACAATATGTAACGAGAGTGGCAGACGGTAGAACGCATGCCCCAGCTGAACAGTTTACGTTTTGTATCCCACTGATAGGCCGGATCTGGATTTGAACTTGAGCCAAAATACAATCAGCTTATTCTTGTTACGGACCCAACTCATCCCCCACTTTTTGTCATAGTCAGTCCACAACATTTTGAAATATCATGCTATATGTCGTTTTTGGGTCCATCTCTCAATGGTGAAGAGTGGTTTAAAAAAATTCTGGGATCCGGATCCGGATCTTCACCAAAATCCAAAAATGTTGTCCTTGTCATACACCCAACCTGTCCAACAAGATGACCAGGATAACAAGCATTCTGAGTATTGCGCTGCAATACATGTCCCCTACCGGCAGTCTGTCGTCCGGAAAACTGTTGGGGAAATTACCAAGGGTTATTTACCCACAGGTTCTGAATCGTTCCCAATCACTAATTACCTCAGGACGGGCTCACCTGTGATTCGCACTCGGGACTTCGATTTATACACCTTGCAGACAGGTCAGCAGAAGCACGAGAAAATAAGTTGTTGATAAAGAACCTTTTGAGTCGCTAAATATCAGTAATTTATTATATTTTCCGGTTCACGATCAATGATCGATGTGTATATATATATGTTGCTCGGCTTGGCTCCACCCCTCCGGAAAGCGCGCACTGTGTCGCGCTGTTGACGTTCGCGAGACGAGGCTGAGGGCGCACGGTGCGACTTGAGGAGAACTCTGGAATGAACAAGAGATATCCTTTTTTTTTTTTTTTTTTTTCGTTTAATTAACGATATCTGCCAAACCACGTGCCCTATCGCAAATTCCAAAAGGACATTTTAGTAGACTGACGTGCTGAACAGATCTGTGAAGTTTCCCCTCAATTGGATCAAAAATGAGGGAGGAGCTCGGTTTTAAAGGTTCATGCTTAAAAACGTCATAACTCTGAAACCATGTGACACATGACGTCATGCTCGCTGACTTTTTTGTTTGTCATGGGTATGCGATTCTGCCTGCAAAGTTTGGCCTCGATCTGTTCAGCCGTTGCAGAGAAAAAGGGTTTTTTGTGTTTTCACGAAAAAACAATATGGCGGCCGAACCACGTGACCTGTGACGTCATAATTACGATTAAAATATTCTACAGACCGAGTCCCTCCTATGGTGAAAATTTGATCTCAATCGGTCCTATTATTGCAGAGAAATTGTTTTTTAAGGGGGCATTACACCATTGAAGGCAAAAAAAAAAACATTTTTTTACAAATATACAAATGCATCAATTAAAATGTTTGTTTCCTAGTATTGTATATACTAGGGCATGCCCGTACTATATATATATCTAAAATTATATCCCCCCCCTCTATTTTCATGAAATGGTTTGGTCCATTCGCAAAGCCAAAGCGAACGGCTTGCGAGTACGGTGACAATCCCCCCCCTCTATTTACATGAAATGGTTTGGTCCATTCGCAAAGCCAAAGCGAACGGCTTGCGAGTACGGTGACAATCCCCCCCCTCTATTTACATGAAATGGTTTGGTCCATTCGCAAAGCCAAAGCGAACGGCTTGCGAGTACGGTGACAATCCCCCCCCTCTATTTACATGAAATGGTTTGGTCCATTCGCAAAGCCAAAGCGAACGGCTTGCGGAGTTTGGTAAATAAATCGCCATAGCTCGGTAACTACTTCTCCGATTAATATGAAACCTTGAAAAGGCACATCCTCGGGTCCCCAGCAATATACCTGGCAAGTTTCAAGTATATCGGACCCGTGGTTGTCGAGAAACAGCGGTCACAGACAAACACACAGACACACAGACACACACACACACAGAGATTACTGGAATTATAGATAGATGTACCAAGTTTGAACGTAAATGGACTTGTCATAGAGAAGATATAAGCTCCCCATTACACTGAACACAGTAAAAACAACACTGAATCACAGTAATGCACTTTTTGATAAAATGTCTTGATTGAAAATATGCAAAACTATATATGTACATGTTGCTTGATATATGAACATTACATTGGTATACATTACATAGCATTATATTATGCATGGTTACCATGGTAACCAGATGCATACAAATGATGAATTACCACTTTACAGCTTATATCTTCTCTATGACAAGTCCATTTACGTTCAAACTTGGTACATATATACAATACTAGGAAACAAACATTTTAATTGATGCATTTGTATATTTGTAAAAAAATGTTTTTTTTTTGCCTTCAATGGTATAATGCCCCCTTAAAGGAAATTAAAACTTAAAATGGCACCAAGTTAAGGATCATCAGAATTATCAGAATTCCCAAAGTTCAAAGTGCCATAGCTTTGTCAAAAATGATCTAAACGTCGTGAGGTTCGAACCTGATCTGTAACTTATCATGAGGAAACCATGTACCAAGTTTGAAATCATTAGCATTAAGAGTTTAGAAAAAAAAGTCCGGAAAACTGTTCTTTGCGTGACGGCCTGACGGACTGACAGACTGACGGACGGACGGAGGGATGGCATGCAAACCTATAGTCCCCTCCGGTGTACACCGGTAGGGGACTAATAACATGTGAGCCAATTTAATGTAATAGTTCATATTAACTATGAAATTCTAAAAGGACATTCAGTGTGAGGCATTTCCACATAGGGATATATATTAAAAAAAGATTAAGTTGGGCCAATGAAGTATCCATTTAGGAAAGTCATGCTTTCGAAAAAAATACTCATAAATCAATTGTAAAATAATAATGATATACCCTATATATTGTCGCGTCCCCGGGGTTAAGACCCCAAGAGGACGAATGACTGAAACGAGCTTTAACTCCGAGGCATACTTAGAACTTGGCGGGATAATGTTTCACATGCGTGGGAAGATTTGAGGCCTTATCTCGGGGTTATTCCGAACGTTGAAAACACACAGACAGGACAGCAAAATCCACAATACAAGAATGAAATGGAAAAATAAAGGATTTAATGAAAATAGATGCAAGAGACAAAAATGAAAGGCGAGGTAAAAACTAAAATTCCTAATTGAGACGTGTGATGAAATATGAAGAAGAAGATTCGATGGAATGGCCTTGAGAAGTGAATATAATGGGTTGTAGGGTAGAGGAGGAGATTGGGGTTTTCGTTTCTGTCTTTTGTGAGCGGACGCTCGAGTAAGGTATGACAGGGAATGATTATTTGCTTGCTTATGGGTAAAGAAATGCTAGTAGAATCTTTACTCTAGTTCTAATATTATTATTTATTCTGTGCTTATAGGGAATGTGGAGATAGATTTCAATAAATCCTCATATCTGGAAAACGAGGTCTCGACTTAATTTCATAACAGACGTCTCCACTCAGACTCGTATATAAACAAGGGGAAAAGATAATGAAAATAAAATGATTTGGCAATTGGCTGGCACTCAGATTTGCGTCCCCAAATGGCTGGTAAGGCTTGCTGGTCGTTTGTCGCCTCCAAACCACTGCGTGGGAAGCGCACAAAATGGCGCGGAGTCGCGCTCCTCGACGTCCCAACGTGAGGTCCTTCTCGCGCTGCCGACTGCCCCGAACCTCTCTTGTTCCGTCTCTTCCCACAAAAACACATGAGCCAAAGGTGCGCCACCACCCACGACCAAGCCAGAACAAAGAGAAAATGCGACCGCCTCCAACGAGTGCCAGGACAGAGAGACAGGGAGAGGAAGCGAAATGTGACCGCCTCCAATAAGCACCAGGACAGAGACCAAGATGGTGAGACAGCTTCTCTTTTCTTCAGCTCTCGAATGTTCCATGCTGATGTCACACTCTGTCCAATCACCGAGCTCTACTCAATTATCCCAATATCCCATCACACCTCTACCAATCACAAAGGCCAGGGCGTAGCCTCCTCGTTACGAGGGGTCAGGGGGTGGAGTCTAATCTCTCCGATTGTTCACATGGCGTCGAATACACACTGGGGAATTAATCTTTAAGCCATAAAACTCATTAGCATAAAGCCACGCCCCTTATGGCGACATTCAAACGCTCTTACCCGGACAGACGGCCTACTTATGTACATCGAGATGAGTTCTTCACGGCATACGGAGCATTCTAATCTACACTATTCTAACGTTCTTATGAGGTATTTCATGCCTACCCCCACAAACATAACAATATTAAAACATAATGAAGCTGTCTGCATGGCTGTGTGCATCTGAAGCCTTCTGGTCAAAACCCATTGGCTGGACAGCTGGCATGACTCCTCCACAAACAAACAAACAGGAAAATCATACGTCCATAATTTTGGTTCTGTCTTAGGCCACCTATGTGTAGGCCGCAGGCATCAGGCTTCAGACCTCTGGTGTCAGCCTATGGGTAAGTAGCATTGGAATCTATTGAAGCTTTATAACCACAATGTATTATATATGCACACATGTATGTATATTATACCGGTGGTTTAAAAAACCCAGTTTTAAACCCCGGTGTTTTATTTTGTTTTCAGGAGTCGTCTGTTGTCTATACACTGCCCAAAGAACGAGAGGGTTTTTGTGTACATTTGCAGACGGAAACAATGCGTCGTTTATCGTGAAAAAAGGTACGTTTTGATTACAACACATGCAGAGGAAAGAAAATAATTATGGAGGTAATGCATTTTTGATAATACAAGGTATAAAGAATTAATATTGGGTGGGGGTGGGTGGATGATGACTTGGGGTTGGGTGGGAGGGGCTTGTGGACTTGGCGTTGGTGGGGGGAGGGGGGTGATCATGGATTGGGGTTTGGGTGGAGTTGACAAAAGTGGAGGAGAGAGTTGGGGTGGAGAGGGGGTTGAAGCTTTGGCAAGAGGGTTGAGGACTTAGGCCCGGTTGCATAAAATTCCCTTAGGAAATCCTCAAGTAAGGCTTTCCTTAAGGTTAAGGAAATCCTTAGGAGCCATTGTTATGTTCGGCAACCAATCAGATTGGAGATAGGAAGAGACATCTGAAAGCAAGACCACGTAATGAACACGTGATATTAAATGATGCTCGTTATATGTTGCATGGGAAACACGTGCTTCTGGATGAAGGCGGGATTAAAATTCTTGTATAAAATTCATTTGATTGTCATTGAGCATTTCATTGTAAATGTGTAAATGTGTGCAGTGAATGTTTGGAAACTTTCGGAGAATGGTGAAAGTGTGAAATTATGAATGTGAAACAACAAGCAAAATATTCTGGATGCCATGAAAGAGTGAAAATGTTATCCTGGTCACTGTGCCACCAAATTGCTCCCTTGAGTTTAACGGAGGTTTTAAGGAAAAACTTAAGGAATATTCGTATATGCAACCATCCTCAAATTAAGGGTGCTCTTCAGGGGAAATTTAAGGAAATATTTAAGTAAATCCTCAAATATTTCCTTAAGGATGCTTTTTTCAACCAGGCTTTGGAGTTTAAGTCGGGACGGGATGGGGTACGGGGATGGGGGAGTTGAGGACAGAGAGGGGACAGAGTTGGCACAGGGGGATTAATGAGGCTTCGGGGAAGGGGTGAGCACTTCAAGTCATGTTTTACATCACATGGAATTTACACAGGTCCTTGCTTATTAAATACACTGTTTTTAGTAGATTGTAAAATAACCAACCTGTAGTGCATATTTAGAAATAACATGATATTAAAAAAATACACAGTGTGCATAGCCTGCAATACAAAAGGCTGGTGGGAGAGAGAAGCATCATCAGCTCATTTCTGGGAAACATCTTCTCTCACCTGACTTTTACAATCATTGAATTCTTCGTTATGAGAGGTCTGCCTCACCTTACACATTTGTGTCTCCGCACATACAGGTTGTGGAAGTTGTTTGAGTTGTCAGGCAAGCGACATCTACAAAAAGGTCCTTGGAGACGTTGAATAATTTCTGCCTTCATCTCCATGGCAATGTGAGCAGGAAGTACAGAAAGCAACAACCTTTCCTGGAGAGGAAATACAAGTAATGTATAGTTAAATGGACAGTGGGTTATCTAGAAATAAAGATTATCCAAAACTTACCCAAAACATTATCTAGAAATAAAGGAAGATTTAGATTGTCAGGAACAACACAACGAAAATGTGTCAACAATATTACAATGTGGTTTAGCATTCACTGCAGTACAAACTACACAGAGCATGATTGTCATAAGCGGGTGGATGAAGATTAATATCTCTCCAAAGACAACTCCGGTTTTGGTTAATTCCGGACCTGGTTTTGAATGTTGACTCAGCTATAAACTGCCATCCTGGTGTTTCACATGCCGGACGTTGCATCAATGTGCATGCTATCCATCAGGAGGACGTTAAACGTGAGCTTCCGTCTGCCAACACTGGTCGTTGGTGGATGTTATAAGATCGCATGGTATTTTCGGATGAGAAGAGTAGACGAGTTACGACTGGGACAATGAACAAATTACAAATTCCGACCACCTTCAGTCAAATGTTTGGCCCGACCATCCATTTTGTGAAAGACTTGGGCCAAAAACATTCCCCAGTTGACCCCACAAGAATATGGGAATAATTGGGGGCATTAAAATATCAGTAGTAGTTGTTGTTGTTGGTGGTGCTTAGAAACGTGCTCCAGCCATCTTACAAATGCAAGATAAAATCAGCTGAAAGTGCAAGGTGTACAGACAGGAAATAGACTGTTTTATTTCACATTAATTGTATGTTGCCAGAAACCAAAACAAGGCAGGATTTAAAACTAGCCAAGTAGCAATCAGGCCATTAAAAAAACAGACATCACTGCAGGGTCATGTTGGAGGAAAAGCCAGCTGAACTAAAGTTGCCAGGACCATAACTAGGCCTCGAAGATTAGGCAGAGGCAGAGGCACGTGCAAAGAATGGGGGCAACTGTTTTGACAATTATATATTGTACCCAAAATACCCCAAGATCTTTAAAGACGCAAAAGATCACAAAAACCTAAAATACCCTGAAGACCCAAAATCCCTGAAAGACCCATGAAGACCCCGACCCAAAAGACTGAAAAGACCCCAAGACCCTTAAAGACCCAAATGACCAAGAGGACCCTAAAGACCCCGAAGACCCCAAAGACCCAAAAGAAGAGGAATTATGTCTTCTATTGGACATGTAGACGGTGGCTTGCAAGCCGAGCCTCAAGGTCTGTGTACAGAAGCATTTTTTTTTTATCACAATAAATACAAGGCGCAGGGAAGTGAAATTCATTGCATGTGATGTGTAACACGCGAAGAGTAAAACGAGTGTTCATTTACGTCTGTAGGATGTCTAATAAATAAAGAAGATATAAACACACCTGACACTAGGCCCAGGCTTCAGACTTTGGCATGCTCATGCGGCTGCACTGTCAAATAAACTGTTTCAACCCGTCATTTTTGACGGGCTTTATACTAGTGTATGTACAAGAAAGTCACTTTTGTTGAACTCGACGAGGACTAAAAAGAAGAGCTGTTGGTCGAAAGTTTGTCTGAAAATTAAAGACAGACCATCTTGAAGCGACGTCCACTACCTATTTAAGTTCTTCCGATTATATATTATATTGTGGTGCTGCGCACACACGACTCGATTGCCAGAGAGGTAGGCCACAACGCGTTGGTATAACAAAACGTCTTTATTCAAAGCTCGTACTTCAGCACTGGGCGGGCTCAAGCTTAGAGCCCGCATATATGTCCCGAGGCCACGCCTAGTCCCCGGGCGTGGCCGATCGGTCGAAAGGCGGGGCATGTGCTTTCGTTCCCCGCCTGGACGCTCGCGCCACCCACTGGTGCGTGGAATTATTGCCCCTTGTGCCCGCCACACGCGCCCCCCCCAGAATTCCCGCGCACCTGAAGGGTGAGTTTGCGGGGAAGCCGGATGACCCGGCCGAAACGCCCCCTGGCAATGGGTGCCGGGCTGGGGGGTGGCGGGACGGCGGGGCGCCGGGGGTCCGACCGCCGGGGGGCGGCCTCGACGCGAAGGCAGAGCTGCTTGCGGGGGGTGGTCCGGATCGAGGTGGGCCGGCTTGAGGTGGTCCACGGAGATGCGATCCGGGGCACCGCCGATGTCGATGGTGAAATATTTGTCCCCGGTCTCCAGCACGTGGAAGGGCCCGTCGTACGGGGGCCGTAGCGGTGCCCGGTGGGCGTCGTGCCGGACGAAGCCGTACTTCGCCGTGCGAAGCTCCGGGGCGACGTGGGAAGGCGGGCAACCGTGGTGTGCCGTCGGCACTGGGGCGAACCTCCGGGCGGTCTCCTGAAGGGCGGAGCACTGTTGCGCCGCGGACCAAGGAGCCGTGGCGTCGGGGATAAATTCACCCGGTACCCGCAGTGGTTGCCTGAAGACCAGCTCCGCCGAGGACGCGCGCAGGTCGTCCTTGGGCGCCATCCTGAGGCCCAGCAGGACCCAGGGGAGTCTGTCGACACAGCCGCCGTCGCGGAGGCTGGCCCGGAGCACGGCCTTCATTGAGCGATGAAAGCGCTCGCACAGGCCATTGGCCTGGGGGTGGTAGGCCATGGTACGGTGTAGTTTCACCCCGAGCCCTTGCGCCACCGCGGCCCAGAGCTCCGAGGTGAACTGGGGGCCGCGGTCGGACGAGATGTCCGAGGGGGCACCGAACCGGGCAACCCAAGTGGCGATGAAGGCTTGCGCCACATCGGCCGCAGACGTCGCCGCCAATGGGACAGCCTCCGGCCACCATGTGGTGCGGTCCACCATGGTGAGGAGGTGGGTGAACACCCGCGAGGGGGGCAGAGGTCCCACCAAGTCGACATGCACATGGCCGAACCGACGCTCGGGCACCGCAAACGGGGCCAACGGGGCCTGGGTGTGGCGGTGGACCTTTGCGCGCTGGCACGCGAGGCACGTCCTGGCCCAGTCGCGGACGTCCTTCCGGAGGCCATGCCAGACGAACTTCGACGCGACGAGCTTCTGGGATGCCTTCGTGCCCGGGTGGGACAGGCCGTGGATGGCGTCGAACACTGGGCGCCGCCAGCCAGCGGGCACGATGGGGCGAGGCCGGCCGAGGGAGACGTCGCATAGGAGGGCCGCGCCCGCGGCGTCGAACGGCACCTCGGTGACGCGGAGGTCCGTGACGGCGGTCCGCAAGGCCTGGACGCTGGGGTCGGCAGTCTGGTCCTCCGCCATCCGGGTATAGTCGACCCCGAGGTGGACCGCGTGCATGACGGACCGGGAAAGGCAATCCGCCATCGGGTTGTCTTTACACCCCACGTGACGGATGTCCATCGTGTACTCGGACACGGCAGAGAGGTGACGCTGCTGCCGTGCCGACCATGGCTCGGCGACCTTGGCCATCGCGAACACAAGGGGCTTGTGGTCGACGAAAGGCCGTAAACGGGCAGCCCTCCAGCAGATGGCGGAAGTGTCGGACTGCCAGGTGGAGCCCGAGCAGCTCGCGGTCGAAGGTGCTATAGCGGCGTTCGTGCGGGCGAAGCTGCCGGCTAAAAAACGCCAGCAGTTGCCAAGCACCACGCACCCACTGCTCGTGCACCGCGCCCACCGCGTAGTCCAACGCGTCGGTGGTGAGGGCGATCGGTGCATCGGGCGCCGGGTGCGCCAGCATGGTGGCGTCGGCCAGGGCCAGCTTTGCGCCCGCAAACGCCGCGGCCATCGGCTCCGACCAGGCGATGTCACCTTTGCCCGGCTTGCCCCGGAGGGCCTCGTGCAAGGGGTGGAGGAGCTGGGCGACGTGGGGCACGAAGCGGTGGTAAAAATTTACCATGCCCAGGAACTCCTGGAGCCCCTTGATCATGCGGGGCCGCGGGAAATCCCTGACCGCCTCCACCTTGGCCGGTAAAGGGACGGCCCCGTGCCTGGTGATGCGGTGCCCCAAGAAGTCGATGGTGGCGACGCCGAAACGGCATTTGGCGGGGTTGATGATTAGGCCATGCTGGCCCAGGCATTCGAAAAGCGTGCGGAGGTGGAGCAGGTGCTCCTCCCGGGACGCGCTCGCGACTAGGATGTCGTCCAGGTAGACAAAGAGGAAAGGTAAGTCGCGCAAGACGCTGTCCAGAGGCCGTTGGAACGCCTGGGCCGCATTCTTCAACCCGAAAGGCATTCTCAGGAACTCGAAGAGGCCGAAAGGGGTGATGACGGCCGTCTTCGGGACATCGTCCGGTTGGACGGGGACCTGGTGGTAGCCCCGGATGAGGTCCACCTTGGAAAACACGGTCGTGTTTGCCAACCGGGCGGAAAAGTCCTGGATATGCGGGACTGGGTAGCGGTCGGGGGTGGTGGCATCATTGAGCCGGCGGTAGTCCCCGCACGGCCGCCATCCTCTGCCGGGCTTCGGCACAATATGCAGAGGAGAAGCCCAAGCGCTGTTGGAGCGCCGTACGATCCCCAGCCGCTCCAGCGTGGCGAACTCCGCTTTTGCCACGGCGAGCTTCGTGGGTTCGAGTCGGCGTGCCCGGGCATAGACCGGCGGCCCGACCGTGGGTATATGGTGCTCCACCCCGTGTTTAGCGGCCACCGCTGAGAAGGTGGGCCGCGTGAGGGCCGGGAAACTGGCGAGGAGGCGGGTAAAGTCGTCCGCTGCCGGAAGCGTGCAAACTAAACTCGCCGGGACGGAACCTTCCAGCAAGCCGCTTGGCAAGCCGTTCGGTGAGCCGCTCAACGAGCCGCTCAGTGAACAAGCGAGCGAGCTGAAGGTTTCGGCCTGGACGAGCCGTCTGCGCTTCACGTCGACCAACAGCCCATTCGCACATAGGAAGTCCGCACCGAGCAGTGCCATTGGCACGCTGGCGGTCACGAACGACCATTGAAAGCGCTGCCCTCCGAACCGCAGTGAGAGGCAACGCTTCCCGAATGTGCGGATGGGTGTACCGTTGGCGGCAAGCAAAGCGGGGCCCCGGCCCGCGGTTTGCTTGTCGGATGTGGAGGCAGGGAGGACGCTTACCTGCGCTCCTGTGTCGCAAAGAAAACGGTGCCCGGACAAGGTGTCCGTGATGAACAGGAGGCTGCCGGAATGGCCGACGCCCAGGGCCGCTAATGAGCGCCGGCCCGGTCGTTTCCCGACCTGTCAAAAGAGCACGGCGGGCGACACGTTTTAGCCTTGCGGCCGAACCTGGCGTGGTAGTAGCACCAGGTTTGCGGCGGCGGCGGCCGCAGCGGCCGTGGTGTTGGCGTCGGCGGTAGTGGGCGGGGCGCAGCAGCGGCCACGAGGGAAGCCGGGGGCGCTGTAGTCTCTGCCCCGGGATCCACTACGGCAGCACGTAAACCGACCGCGTGTCGCAGGCCGCGAAAAACTTGTCGGCCTCTACGGCCAGGGCGCTGGGTTCCTTTATTTTCGAACCGGTCAGCGCGAGGCGTACCTGTGCAGGTAGCTGGCGTAGGAAAAGCGCCCGGAATAAGAAATCCGGGGGTTGGTCACCAAGCAGTGACAGCATAAAATCCATCCGGACGGATGGTCGTGTGTCGCCGAGTTCGGGAAGGTCCAGGAGGCGGTCGGCCTGTTCGATCTCCGTGAGCCCGAACGTGGCGAACAGGAGACGTTTGAGCGCCTCGTACTTGTTGTCGCCCGGCGGGCGCCGAAGGATGGACACGACTCGGGCGGCAGTGCCGGGCCCGAGGGCGGCGACCACGTGGTAGTACCGGGTCTCGTCCGCCGTTGTGCCTCGGAGCTGGAATTGAGCTTCGGCCTGCACGAACCAAACGTCGGCTTGCGCTTCCCAAAACTCCGGGAGTTTAACTGCGACGGCGTTGGTGGCCATGGCGCGTTCGGTGGTCAGCAACGGCTGAACCAATCGGGGTCACCAGTGTGGTGCTGCGCACACACGACTCGATTGCCAGAGAGGTAGGCCACAACGCGTTGGTATAACAAAACGTCTTTATTCAAAGCTCGTACTTCAGCACTGGGCGGGCTCGAGCTTAGAGCCCGCATATATGTCCCGAGGCCACGCCTAGCCCCCGGGCGTGGCCGATCGGTCGAAAGGCGGGGCATGTGCTTTCGTTCCCCGCCTGGACGCTCGCACCACCCACTGGTGCGCGGAATTATTGCCCCTTGTGCCCGCCACAATATTATATATATATATATATATATATATATATATATATATATATATATATATATATATATATATATATATATATATATATATATATATATATATCTATATATATATATATTGTTGTGGATATGAGAATGGTTTGTTTTTTTTGTTGTTGTGTAAATTGTTGTAAAATATCGCCCTCCTTACTCCAGTGTTGTATAAAGGTCAAAGGGCATTCCCGTAGTTAGTTCCATAAAGCATACATGAAGGACACCATAATATCCCTGTTCAGTAGCTTATTTCCCTATTATGTGTATTAGGGTAAGGCTTTGTCTTCCATTAAGATGACACTCCATTGCACCAAGTGAAATAAGATAGATTCCCTTTCATTCCCCATTCCCACTCCCAAAACTTCTACTGCCAACTACAATAGCCGCCATTAAACATGTGCTCAGCTCGGGGAAGAAGGGGGTGCCCGCCCATCGTCATCAAGGGTGGAGTCAGAGGGCCTGTGCCCACCAATCAGGGCCGAAGCGAGCTCACCGAGGGGCGTGTCCTGAAGGCCGGCGGCTTGATCGCCTGAGGCGCTATAAAAGCGCGCGCGCAAGAACCGAGTGTGTGGTTGGACCAAGCGAGAGACGTGCAAAGAAAGGCGCGTCAGAACGTTGGTTGGTGGTTGGTGGCGGAAAGAGAGTTGGTTACAAAAGAGAGTGGGAGAAGTAAAGAGAAGTGAGGCGGAGTGAGGCAGAGTGAAGCCAAGAAAGACAGCAAGCCTTGTGAGGGTTGAGTTGAGGAGGAGCACAAAAAGGGACACCAACAGTTGCGTCGACGCCACCGAGGTTTTCCCACCAAGAACGCGAGGAGTCGGAGCTGTCACCTCCAGCCCTGCCGTTTGCAGGGACCTGACCCTTCCTCCCCCTCCAGCCATCCACCTCCTGCCATTCCTATCATCATTCCCCGCGTGAGTCTGTCTTTTGTTTGTTCTGTCCTGGGTTTAATTAAGACTGTAGGTAAGCTAATAATTGCACTGTGTCTCTGAGTCTTCTGTATATTATTTTATTATCTTTCCTTCTCCTTGGTTACTTTGAGCGTGTAAATAGGAGGAATAAATTTAGTGGTATTTCCAACCTTTTTGTCTTCTTCTTCTTTTTCACATCCGTGTCGCCTTTGTCTTTTCCCTATTGAATACCTGTGGCGCGATCCGGCCAACGTTCGGGAATCGGGTTAGTCGGGGTAACTGTTTGGCCGCGGGGCCATCCGCTCGGCAAACCAACATCTTATCCGCGGTCCGTAACAATTGGTAGTCAGGAGTTGGGATTTGAACCTGGGACTAAATTTATTTAGCCCAAATTTTGAACACCAATTGTACTATTGGCCGTAACAATTGGTGTCGGGAGCGGGATCTGACCCGAAGCGCGCTTAACGCGCTCAAAATTACGAGCTGCTGAAATTTGTTTTGTTTTAAGAAAAACCTGAATTTTGGAAGTCGCGCCATGGCTGGTCAAGGCGACGGGATGCCGGTGGGAGAGATAGACGGGGTAGAATCGACCCAGGACCTCGGGGAAATGTATGTGGAGGAAAGGGAGGAGGAGAACAATGGCAATGGGGTTGAGGGGGTTTCAGGCGCGCAAAATGGCGTCCTCACGCACGTGGGTGCAGCGGCACCAAATTTAGCGGCGCCCGTGACCGTAGCAGCATTGGTGGATTCAAACCTTTTGCTACAAATGGAGGCCCTCATGCTAAAAATGGAAAACAGAATGAGGGACGAAGCGAGGGCTAATAGTGAGCGATTGAGTAATAAAATTGAAGAAATAACTGAGGGAATGGCGAGGGACAGAGCCGCATACGAGGTAAGGGAGGCTGAGAAGGGGGTTAACCGCAGGTTGGGCGAGCAGGTCCCAAGGGTGCACGACGAGGTAACGCGGGTCGAGAAGCGCTGGTTGAGCGAAGTGGAGAAAAGCACGGGTAACTGGACCGGGGTAGAAATCGCGACCCGGGGTATGGGGCAGCCGGCGACCGCTGAGGTAGGAGAGGGAATTTTATTAAAGCCAGCGGTCGTTGAGGTGAATAAAGAAAAAGAAGTGCTGGGAATTAAAATGGAAGAGACGACGGAGGTAGCCCGGGAATTGCAGGGAGAAATGGATTATGCTCAAAGTCCCTGCTCACATCACGATGCTGTGCTTAATCCTTATAAAGATTTGCAGGTGCGCGTGGAGAAGGGAATCCCCCAGGTGAGTCGTGCTGTGTATTGTGCGGGGAGATTTTGCAGGAGGATGTTTGACGACAAGAGAATTGTCGCGCAATTGGGATCGAGGAAGCACCCGGGCGTTGGTGAAGGGTCGCGTGTAAAAAAAAAGCGTGCATCAAGGGGTGAGCGTGTTACGAAGCACGAGTGTGATACCGAGTGCGAGCGAGAATGCACGTCGGGGTGTACGGAGTGTGACACAGGGAGTGAGAGCAATACGGAGTGTACGTGCGAGGGGGAGTGTGACACGGAGAGTAAGGTGGTGGTGGAACGTGTGCGAGTAAGCACACCTGAGTTGGTGGTAGCACGAGTGCGAGGGAGCACATCGGAGCGCGGTAGTGGGTGGATGCAAGAGTGCACGCCCATGGTGAGTGTTACGGAGGACGTAACGGAGGAGAGGTGTGGACCGAGGTGTGCGAACGGCGAGTGTGCGCAAGAGTGTGCGCGAGAGGTGTGGTGTGTAACAGGGAGTGTGTCGGTGGAATGGACGGAGTGTGTGGGATGCACTGGAGGCGTTGGAACGCCAGGTTTTGTGAGTGTCAAAAGGGTCGCGTAGTGTGAGCCTGCAAGTAAAGCATCGACGTTGACCGGGTTAGCGTTTAGGGCGACGGATAGCCGATGCGAGCACTCGGGGCGCGGTGCGCTTTGTTGGATGCCAGGCCCGGCGCGGATCGATACTGTGTCACTTCTCTTCGAAGCGTCGTTGCCGATTCGGGCCTAGCCCCGCCCCGCACGGTCGAGTCCGGGCCTTGTCGGGCGAGGCGACCGGTCCGGTTCAAGGGCGAGTGGGAGGAAGCGGAACGGTGCCCCCTCGCAGGGACGGGGTTCCGACCGGGCGAGCCTCAGTCATCGGGCCCGGGACCGCAAGGTACCGAGCCGCGATGATACGTGGAACCTCGGCCCGAGCATGCCTCCTCTCCAGTCGTGAATGCCGGACGGATCCAACTGCAGGCGACCAAACCACCCGCGTTCATTGCTCGGCTTTGCGAAGCCGAGTTTAATGAAGTAATGGCGCACCGAGAGGCACTAGTGAGAAGACTGATGACGAGGATAGTGGTTTGGACCCGAAATTGCAAAGCAAAATTTGATGATTGGTAGAATGATTGGCAGATGATTGGCAAATTTTTGATTTGTTGAATTTGGACGAGCAAAATTTATAGTGGGAGATACCCGATGTGATGGGATGGCAACTCTGCCATCTCTCACAGCGGGGGCAAAGGAGCACTAGATTTATGGGGTTTATGGCAGTGAAAACTAGCCCGGGAGGGTTAGGATATAATGATAGGGATCTAGAGAATATGACCTTAGGTAACGTTAAGGTTAGGTAGTGACAATGATACCTGTAGTGGGGACGCAGGTAGATTAGAGTGGATGATGACGACGTGGTATGTGCTTAGTTTAAAGGGAAGACGGGGAGCACTAAGTTAGCAGGGCAACAGGTAGATTAGATGATGCCGTGTGTATGGTTAAAAGGTGTGATTGCACAGGTGTGCAACTGGACAGGTGTATGGAGCAGTGTATGAGTGAGTGATAGTGATGTGAGTTGTGCTGACCAAATGGTCCAGGAAGGAAGGAGGTGCAGGTGGCACCAGGTGCGATTGCACAGGTGTGCAACAACAGGTGAATGGAGAACAGGAGTATGGAATAAATGGTCTGGAGTATATGGAGTATTGGAATGGATGGTCGTGGAGTGAGTATGGGGGAAACTGTGGAGTGGAGTGGATGGTGCGAAGGTGTGGATGGGGGAAAGGAGGATGGACCCCATCACGAATACCCAGGGAGGGTAGTGTAAGTGTTAGGTAGAGGGTACAGGTAAATTGTGGTTGGATATTGACATCTGTGGTGCGTGGTGGAAGAATGGTATTTGGATGGGTGCATTAGTGTTGTGGAAATGGCTGGGCGTGTAGCCTGTTAGTGTGTGTAGTTGGTTGACACTCCGCCACTGTTCGGATGTCGGCCAGGTGAGGCCGCAGGTGGGCTCTGGGAGCCGGTAGTTGTTGTGGATGGGGCCCGAGGATCCGGAGGACGGACCCGGGTAGCCCAGTGCCAGAGGGCACTGAAGGGTGACAGCGCCAGGAGGGGCCTTCCCCAGTTAGATAGGTTAGGGTGAGGAGCTAGGTAAGCTCGGAGGCAACTACAGTGGTGGAGGTGTGCAGGTGGGTAGACCTGCTGGGAGAGCTACACGACCCAGCCCGGAAATTGTGCAAGGGCACCGGGAGATGAATCGGGGGAGTGAGACCCCAAATTGTGAAGCACCACAGTTTGGTCAATGGGAATTGGTTTTTAGAACCCATAGTGTAAGTTGGCCAATGGATTGGCAGGGAAAGACCCCGGGTAGTGTAAAGTGTGTTAATGTCATTTAGAAAGTAGTTAGGATGAAAATCTCCTTGCACCATCTACATCCACTCACCTGAGGTGACGTAACTCCGCACCATGCCATGTTTTTATTATTTTGATGCAAATGTTTGGAATGTGAGACGCATCATGACGTGGGTGTGACATTGTGCTGATGTTCCATCTCTTCCTCCTTATGAGGATTGATGATGAATTGGGTGATGGCAAATTTTGGTTAGAGGGATTGTGGAAACGAATTTGGTATCAGGGAAATATGGGGAAGACGTGACAGTAGTGACGAATTTGTAAATGTGTAGAGTTTGTAAATATGGGGTAAGGGCAAGGGTAGAGTAGGTGACAGGGGGGGTGACGTACGGTAGGGATGAGCTTTCTCACTTCGCTCTCCGTACGCACTTCGCCTTGCATTGCCTTGATTGATGTGTACCCTTGTGACCTTACCCCTCGCTCATCTGTCTTTTCCCCCTTTTGTCTCCCACATGAGGACCTGTGCGCCACTGGGCCGAGGGGAGCGTGCGTGAGTCGGCCATTGGTGCGCCCGAACCTCTCGCAACCACAGCTGTCTGCATCGATGCACCACATTATGGACCACATGTCTGTGGCTCAGCACCACTTATGGACCCCATGGGTTGGGGCATGGCCCCTCTGCTGGAACCGGCCATGAAGGCCCGAAATCTTGCTGGCGGACCTTGGCCACAGGGCACCGATGCCCCACAGGTGAACCACACTAGTCGGCCCCCTGTGGGCCATAAATAAAATAAAAATGGACACGTTGGGTGCATTTTATTGGAATACAAATAGGCCGCCAGCAAAGGAAGATGACAACACCAGGAAGATAGCAATAGCAGCAGAGGGAGCCGAAGAGCAAGACACCACCAAGGGTTTGTTGGTTTTATTTTTATGAACTGAGATGACTGTGCACCGATTGGTGCTTGAGGGTGTTTTGGTGCATTTTTGGGTGCTTTCATGGTGCATTGATGCAGAGCAGACTGTCTCTCCCCCCCAAAAGAACAATCACAGGTCCTGGGTTGCATTTTGTAAATAAAGTATAGTCATTGTAAATAATGCTCCCCACCGTCAATGTATAGTTTGAAGACCATTCCGCAATTCGGTTAGCTGTGGGCGTGAATCTGTTAGGCAGGGTGCAATGGAGCAGTGGGACATATTTATTTATGTTTTAAAACTGTCGCACTCAGGGTCAGGTTAAATGTAGAGGGAACTACACCTACGTGCCACACTAAAAGTTAAGGTAAGAGGCCCGGGACTTGCCTAAGAGGAGGAGGGTGCAGTGTTGTGAATATGAGGATTGTGTTTTTTTTAATTGTTTTTTTTTTTTTTGTATAGTAAATTGTTGTAAAATATCGCCCTCCTTGCTCCAGTTATGTATAAAGGTCAAAGGGCGTTCCCGTAGTTAATTCCATAAAGCATACACGAAGGACACCATAGATTTCCCCCCTTGTTCAATAGTTATATCTTTATTATGTGTATTAGTGTAAGGCTGTGTCTTCCATTAATTGAAATACTCCATTGCACCAAGTGAAATAGAGTAGATTCCCTTCACATTCCCCTTTCGTAAATTGCCAACTGCATTCCCCTTTTGCCAACTCCATTGCCAACTGCATTTGGGCGGTTTTCTTCATCCCAAGACTCCATTAGCCACGAGGTAATCTCGGAGCCGAAGGTGGGAGGAGTCGGCCCAGCGCTGGGAACAAGGCGTGGCCTTGCCAACGCCTCCCCTAAGGGCGGGGTCGGTGAGCCCTCGCGACCAATCAGGGCCGAGGTGAGCTCACCGATGGGCGTGTCCTGAAGGCCGGCGGCTTGATCGCCCGAGGCGTTATAAAAGCGCGCGCGGAGGCCTTTGCGACAGAAGTCAAGAAAGAGAGAGGTTCAGAAAAGGCGCGTCAGAACGTTGGTTGGTGGTTGGTGGCGGAAAGAGAGTTGGTTACAAAAGAGAGTGGGAGAAGTAAAGAGGAGTGAGGCGGAGTGAAGCCAAGAAAGACAGCAAGCCTTGTGAGGGTTGAGTTGAGGAGGAACACAAAAAGGGACACCAAGAGTTTGCGTCGACGCCACCGAGGTTTTCCCGCCAAAAACGCGAGGAGTCGGAGCTGTGACCTCCAGCCCTGCTGTTGCACGGACCTGACCCTTCCTCCCCCTCCAGCCATCCACCTCCTGCCATTCCTATCATCATCCACAGTGTAAGTGTGTTCGTAGTCTGTCTTTTGTCTTGTCCCTGGGTATAAGTAAGCTTGTATAAGTTAATAATTGCACTGTGTCTCTGATTCTTCTGTATATTATTTTATTATCTTTCCTTCTCCTTGGTTACTTTTGGTTGTATATAGTAAATAAATTATATTTGTATTCCTTACCCTTTGTCTTTCTTCTTCTTCACATCCTTCGCTTTAGTCTTTTCCCCATTGAATACCTGTGGCGCGATTTCGGCCAACGTCCAGGAATCGGGTTAGTCGGGGTAACTGTTCGGCCGCGGTGCCATCCGCTCGGCAAAACATCTTATCCGCGGTCCGTAACAAAAAATATATATATATATATATATTTACATATATATATAAAATATATATATAAAATATATTTACAGATCCTATATATATATATATATATACTGAAACGCAAAAGAAACTTACCACCTTTGAAACCTTCAAATATCAACAATAACACTGCGTGTAGTAAATGTGTGAACTTATTTGTGGACAATAGTGTCCTCACTGTCAGACAAAACAGTCACGGATGGTCACTTGAACCTTCAATGGTCACTTCATAGCACAGCTGTTGAACAGCCGTTTTGACTGTCAGTGATTAGCCAAGGGGTACGGGATGATTTTAATGAGCTGCACGTGATGTCTTGATATTGGCTTTAAAAAGGCCAGTGCAAAATGGGCATTTCAATCAACATGCCACGATTGTCATGGGATCAACGGCAGCGTGCCCTGGGCATGCTGCAAGGCGGACTGAGCTACCGTGAGGTGGCACGTCGCCTTGGCTGTTCACACCAGACGATATCGGCCCTGGTGGACAGAGACACCCTCCACAACTCTGCAGATGACAGACCTCGATCCGGGAGGCCAAGAGTCACCACTGCAAGGCAGGACAGGCAGATGGTCCGAAGTCACCTGCGGGATCGATTCCGTCCAGCATCCCGCACTGCGGCAGAAACTCCGGGGAAACCTTCAAACAAGTGGTAAGTTTCTTTGCGGAAGAAGAAACATACATACATATATATATATATATATATATATATATATATATATATATATTATACAGGCAGTTGTACCAGTTGAGTACCAGTTCACTGGTAATTCCCTGTTTGTCGTTGAAGGCGGCAAAAAGGGTTGGCGTCAGGAAGGGCATCCGGCCGTAAAACATTGCTTCAAAAAGGGGACCAAAAAAAAAAAAAAAACAACAACTACCACGGTCCCCGAAAAGGCCAACCCCCGCTTTGCGGGGAAAAATGGCCTCTAAACGGTGGTTTATACAGGCAATTTGTTTGAAAATAGACTGTGCTTGAGAAGGGAAGAAATCAAGGTGTTCAATAGTTGACTTCGTAAAGAAAAGAGAGATCACAGTGACTGCTTTTCAACCCTCAGCCCAAATTTGGCAAAGGGGTATTGTTGTCACGGGCGTCGTCCGGGCGTCCGTCAACTTTTGGTTTCTGTCAATTTCAAGGAGAACGGCTTGTCCGATTAAATCCATTTTTGCAGTGTGTGTTGGGGTTGAGTAGAGGAAGGTTCCTTTCGAAAATCGGAGCGCTGCGATTTTCCACATGGCCGCCACGGCAGCAATCTTGAAATTGGTTTCCGTCAATTTCGAGCAGAACGGCTTGTCCGATTAAGTCCATTTTTGCAATGTGTGTTGGGGTTGGGTAGAGGAAGGTTCCTTTCGAAAATGGGCACGCTGCGATTTTCAATATGGCGGCCACGGCAGTCATCTTGAAATTGGTTTCTGTCAATTTCGAGCAGAACGGCCTGTTCGATTAAATCCATGTTTGCAGTGTGTGTTGAGGTTGAGGAGAGGAAGGTTCATGGGTGCGAAATGGGTTCATGGGTTCATGGGCTAAAATTTATTTACTGCAAAATCCTACTCGGTATACAACTTCGCTTCAAATAACAAATCATCATCAATGCTTCCTTTCACCATACATGGGCTGAGGGGTTACACCCGCTTTGCAGTGCTATTTATTAAGTGCTTGCTTTGGGGATAAATTCAAGTTGTCAATCTTACCATTGTAATGTTTGTAATGAATGTGTTGGCCTATCTCTCCAATATGTGTTATTTAACAGTTTTATTCACCATGCAAGTAATTGTTCTCAATGAGAAAAGGTTCAAACTGTCCAAGTGTCTGGCTATACGATTAACTGTTTTTTTAAAGGTCAAACAGGCACATTTCCTCCACAATAAATGTGATGAAAAAGTCACGTGATCACATTGTATAAGCAGGGGATTCAAGCAAAAGATTAGACTTCAAACAACCCAGCCATATGGGGCTCGGCAATTATTAACTATGTGGATTTGTTTCTTTGACAGATGCAAGAATATGTTTTTTTGTAAAATTAATACAAGGAAATGTATTATCAAACCACAACTTTCCAAGAATCTGATCATTTGTTTCCCTTCAATTGGAAAAGAAAACCTTCTATTGTTTTGACAAAGCTTAATGCTTTCTTTGATTCAAAGACACTTTTTATACAAAGTCGAGGCTCATGGAAGAGCTAGATGGCAAAATGAAATTGCCTTATGACCTGTTCAAAACGAAAAAGCTATGGGGGCAGTAACTCGTTTATGATGTTATGTGTTCATTTTGCCAGATACTCTACAGATCCTACTTGTACTCTACAGATCCTACTTGCACTCTACAGATCCTACTTGCACTCTACAGATCCTACTTGCACTCTACAGATCCTACTTGCACTCTACAGATCCTACTTGCACTCTACAGATCCTACTTGTACTCTACAGATCCTACTTGTACTCTACAGATCCTACTTGTACTCTACAGATCCTACTTGTACTCTACAGATCCTACTTGTACTCTACAGATCCTACTTGTACTCTACAGATCCTACTTGTACTCTACAGATCCTACTTGTACTCTACAGATCCTACTTGTACTCTACAGATCCTACTTGTACTCTACAGATCCTACTTGTACTCTACAGATCCTACTTGTACTCTACAGATCCTACTTGTACTCTACAGATCCTACTTGCACTCTGCAGATCCTACTTGCACTCTACAGATCCTACTTGTACTCTACAGATCCTACTTGTACTCTGCAGATCCTACTTGCACTCTGCAGATCCTACTTGCACTCTACAGATCCTACTTGCACTCTACAGATCCTACTTGCACTCTACAGATCCTACTTGTACTCTACAGATCCTACTTGTACTCTACAGATCCTACTTGTACTCTACAGATCCTACTTGTACTCTACAGATCCTACTTGTACTCTACAGATCCTACTTGTACTCTACAGATCCTACTTGTACTCTACAGATCCTACTTGTACTCTACAGATCCTACTTGTACTCTGCAGATCCTACTTGCACTCTGCAGATCCTACTTGCACTCTACAGATCCTACTTGCACTCTACAGATCCTACTTGCACTCTACAGATCCTACTTGCACTCTACAGATCCTACTTGCACTCTACAGATCCTACTTGTACTCTACAGATCCTACTTGTACTCTACAGATCCTACTTGTACTCTACAGATCCTACTTGTACTCTACAGATCCTACTTGTACTCTACAGATCCTACTTGTACTCTACAGATCCTACTTGTACTCTACAGATCCTACTTGCACTCTACAGATCCTACTTGCACTCTACAGATCCTACTTGCACTCTACAGATCCTACTTGCACTCTACAGATCCTACTTGCACTCTACAGATCCTACTTGCACTCTACAGATCCTACTTGTACTCTACAGATCCTACTTGCACTCTACAGATCCTACTTGCACTCTACAGATCCTACTTGTACTTTACAGATCCTACTTGCACTCTACAGATCCTACTTGCACTCTACAGATCATACTTGTACTTTACAGATCCTATTTGTACTTTACAGATCCTACTTGTACTTTACAGATCCTACTTGCACTCTACAGATCCTACTTGTACTTTACAGATCCTATTTGTACTCTACAGATCCTATTTGTACTTTACAGATCCTATTTGTACTCTACAGATCCCATTTTTACGACATAATATCCTACTTGCAATATATAAATAGGGTGCATTAAAAAAAAAAAAACACAAAAATGTATAATTGAAGGCAAATAACTTCCCTACACCGTTCAATGGACAGCAGCAACTGAAACTGCGTACAGTGAGTTTAAGATCATCGACATGACCATTTATTCACTTCAATAACAGAGAATTCCTAGAAGTGTTCATTTGCTTTATCCCCCCTCCTCCCTCTCCCATCACCCCTCTCCCTTCCACAGATATACCGATGGCCCTGTTCTCTACTGTTGTTGTGATTGTATGCTTTCCTCTCTCTGCCTCTCTTGTCTTCCCCTCCCTTTATGTATTGTATGTTTTATGGGCCCGTGCATGTTTTTGTGTGTAATGTGTTAGCTCTTACACGAGCCTTGACTCTGTATACAAAAAATAAAAATAAAATAAAAAAAGGGAAGGAGAGAAATTTAATTATTCCGTTTTCTGCAGGATTATATTTAACTTCAGGAGAGCATGGATTGGTGAATACCGAACAACCTGTTCTGCATACCTGCTGCCGTTTCTCAGATTCGAGTTTCATGCGTGAATGCACACAGTTGCAGGTGTCCTGGAAGGTTTGCTTTCGGGCTAGCTCTATGAAGTGCTTGTGATAAGCCCCGACCAGGTTTCCACACAGGAAGATCACACCATTGGCCACAATCTGTTCGGTGGGTGTTGGTCATGTTAGGAAGAACAGACAAAATACATAGGGATGAAGAGGAGTAAGGATGTTAGTTCAACACTCATGGCTTCATGTGATTCTCATAGAAGATTATATTGTGAATAATAGGATATTTTTGTAATACTAAAAAAAAAATGGAGATTTGAGGATGACGTACAGTTTTGCAAAAAACTTCATAACCATATTCACTTTACAAGATAACCTAACAGTGGGGTATAAATAATATGTATAGGATGCGGGAAACCCCATCATGCCAACGCAGCATTAAGCACCAAATAGCAACTTCATATTTAGATAACTGCACAAGGCCTTCAGTTTGGGCATCTTGTTTGAAATAATAATTGCTTAGCTTTCATTAAATATTTTCATTTCAAGTACTTTCCTTGCTTCTCATATCTTAATGATATCACAATACATTTCAGCAAGTACTACAGGATGGTGTAATATTCAATGGGTAGGTCATTAAAAATGGCTGTTACAAAACATTCACACAATGTATGTTGCTCCATCTATTGTACAAAACTGCAATTAAGTATACAATCCATCCAGTATTCCATCCATCCAAAACTGGATGATGGAACACTGTACTCTGCAACATCTCACAGAGAAAAGCATCTGAAAAAGCCAAAAATTAAAAAGAGTTCACTGTGTCTTTCAGTACAGTCGGACCCCACGATTCGCGGTTCTGCTATCTGCGAGTTCCGTGCATTTACGCTTGATAAAATGCGACCTGTTTCTATATTTGCAGAAAGGTGTCCCGCAAATTCGCAGTTTTCTTTATCTATTCGCGACCGTGTCCTGTGAATTCGCGGTTTTTCGGGGGAGTAAAAAAAATTTTTTTCACGAGCTGCTAGCTTGACACATTAATAAAATCCATCTTTCATACCAGCCATGCACAAAGAAGCTGGACATAAGCAAAAAAACACTTATTTTACAAGCATGACCTGCTGATATATTCACGGCGCTGTCTTTGCATTTTCATGGCTTTCGTGGATATCCTATCATTCACACTGTGAACACCTTCATGTGATATCCCACCGCCCTTCACAGGTAAACAATGTTTCGTAGGATATCCCGCCATTCACAATGTGAATAACTTCGCGGGATATTCCACCAGCAGCATGACACGTCATCCCTGCAAGTTACTGTACAGAATGAAAACACTGCACAGTATCTATTAGTGCAATTAGCTGTCTCCCTATCCCCCATTGAAACAATGGACAACATGCATTCGCGGATTATCGTCGACCTTCGTGGGATTTGCCTCGCCATTTCCAGGACTTTCATCGACATTTGCAAATTATCATCGACATTCACGGGATTTGCCTCACCATTTGCGGATTTTGCGGTTCGTTCCTCGATATTTGCGGATTTTCGCGATTCGGGAACCATTCCCCCTTTTTCCATTGAAACAATGCCTCGCCATTCACAGTTTTTCAATTTGCAGCATTTTCCAGGAACGTATCCCCCGTGAATAGTGGGGTCCGACTGCATTAAAGGAACAGATCTCAACTCCGAAGTTGGTCAGATACCTGATGCTCATACAGAGCAACTGATAAAAGGAAGAATGACATCCTTGTACAATGTACAAATACTTTACAACCACCATTTCTGGGCAATTTCAAAACAACTGCAAAACCCCAAGAATCACTCCAATCCGAGGCCGAACTTGGCGGCACAACGTGTAGGAGAAAAAAGGTGGGAAAACGTCTCTTATAATAAAAAGGTTTATCATAATAAAATACAACACGGAGAGAGACAAGACAACGGAACCCGGACAGATACAGCGCACAATGACAACAAATGGGTGAGGCAAGGCTAAAAAAAACCCAAATATTATGTATGAGTAAATAAATAAAGCATAACCCCCTCATGTCGTCAATTTATCAGACTTGCAGATAATGAATAATGGGGACAGGCGAGGGCTCGACACAAGTTGGTTGCCGCAGCGGAAAAAGTGCAGCTCAGGGAGTGATGGGGCTGTGGAAATGGCGATGAGGGAGTCGAGATGAGAGGCACATCTCTTCTTCGGAGGGTGAAGCAAAGAGAGATCAAGATATTGACGTCGCCGTATGCAAAGCTCAATTGTCGCGTGAAACATGATCATGACCCTCGTGAATTTTGGGACCGCTCCAATGCAAGGAGAGTCCCTGTTATTGACTACCCACTGCTCATGGACAGGGCCCTCTTCCAGGTCATCACACACTGTGATATTGTGTTGAGGGTGGCATGACCAGCAGAAAACACCTCAACATACACAACATGTTTTACAAAAATCAATGCATCCCGAGAATTACCTGCAGAGACAAGGAGGTAGCGTCCTGATGGAGCTGAACCAAGTGTACAGAATGACAACTAGGATTGGCTGCATACGTAAAAAGTGCAACAGACTATACCGAATCCAATTTTTAAGCGAACCCGAAGACAACAAACCAGAGAAGGTATCCCTAACCCACCTTGCAAAAAAATTATAAAGACAGGTGCAAATGCAAGATGAATGAAATGAATGAATGATCGTTTTAAGGCCATTTTCCCCGCTAGGGCGGGGGTTAGCCTTGTGGGCCCCATGACAATCATCGTTCCCTGTTTGAGGCAATGTTTTTATGGCCGGATGCCCTTCCTGACGCCAACCCTCGGTCACGCTCTTACGATGCGCAGGGATACGGTGTACCTATTCTAAGCCGGGGTACACACCGGGATCATTCATCCCAGCAAGCTGGTACTCAATTTGCCGACCTCGGAAGGATGACAGGCTGAGTCAACCCCCCTGGTGTTAATTCAGCGATCGACCGGGATTCGAACCCAGGACCCTTGGATCCCAAGCCGGCACCCTAACCGCTAAGCCAACACCAGGTTGTGCAAATGGAAGATGTCACACAATAAACTGAAACGTCAACGAATACAGCCCCAGCAATTGCAAAAAAGAAGAAAGAAAAATAGAAAATGAAATATGAACAGATATATACCGACAACTGGGAAAACAATAAAAGAGCAGGAAGGTATTAAAAAAAGAGTTGGACAGATTGGGAGTAGACAAACTGGGCTTTTTGGAATGGCTAAGAAGAAGTCAGATCAACCGGGACGGAGAATGAATCATTTATAAATTCCCAAGACAACATCAGCACATCAATGGCTTCAAGAAAATGGTGGGACTGAGTCAATTGGACAAGTGTCGGTTCTGCAAGGTAGAAACAGAAAGCACAAGTCACCTCCTATCAGGATGTAAAAAAAAAACTCATGTCAGAGCAGCTGTACACCGAAAGGCACAACAAAGTATGTCGAGTAATCCACTGGCACATCTGCAAAAGTCTCAATATCTCAGTTCCAGAAAACTCAAGGAAACATGAACAAAAAGCAATCACTGAAAACAAGGAAGTAATGCTCATGTACGACCTAATGATCCCATCAAGTGTGAACATAGAAAACAAAGCATTGCGACCGGATATAGTACTGAGGTACAAAAAATAAATAAAGGCATTGCTAATTGAGGTGTCAGCCCCCAGCGATTTTGGCCTAAACAATGCAGAAATCTCAAAAATGACGAAATACCAAGATCTTTAAAATGAAGTGAAAAGATCTAGGAAGCTGAAGAGCACCAAAATTGTACCAGTGATTTATTGGAGCAACGGTAATGATATAAATAAATAAAAATCATACAGAGATCTTAAAAACCATCACTTGGAATATTACGACAAAATAACTGCATTTGGAAGCTGTTCGAGGCTTGGTGACGTTCCTCAAAAGAGCCCTCGGAACAAAACTTTGAGAACAGGAAAACCTCACAAATTGGTCCATGAATCATGCTCTCTTACTGAAACTAAGGTGGATACTTTGAGACCTGGGAGGACTCTGTTCTATCTTTTCTAACCCACATATGGAGATAACGACACACACACACACACACACACACACACACACACACACACACACACACACACACACACACACACACACACACACACACACACACACACACACACACACACACACACACACACAATAGACTATTGCAGTGTCTGAAATCATGAAATTCTCCTGTTACGTTACTAACCAACAAACAGGTAGTGTCTGTTCCAGATCATCCGATGGTAGAGGTTCACACTTGTTCAAATTAACAAACATGTCACCCATTCGTCAAGAGCTGGCTCCACATCTCCTCTACATCTCCCCAGACAATCTCGCATGTCTTAAAGACACTGCATGACACCAGAGATTTCTCAAAGATATAAACATTGCCAGTTGGGAGTGTCCACATCCCGCCAGACAATTATCATACACATTAGGGGCTGTTGTCTGCTTCACCTAAGAGGACATCTTTTTTAAAATCATAACTCAAGGATTTATGCAAATTATATCTTTAAAATAAAAGCAAGACATATTTTGTTTGCTGGAATACCTGCAATGCAACGTCTTTGCGTTGAAACTGGAGATTCTGGGAGGCCAAGTAGCAGCTTATAATGATGATGTGGGAAATAGAAATGAAACTTCCAGCCACAGCGGAATCTTGCACGCTCAATGGCAGCATTGTATACATTACAAACACTGTGAACAATACCAGTGCAACCTGCCAAGGAAAAGGAATGATGTTAAAATTCACCTAAAACTGAGATGTACTTCATTGAGACACATCCAACGACTTGATTTCAATACTACCTCCAAATGACATCAAGGAGAAAGTGTTCTTCTGTCTGGTTCTCCTACCAACAAAAAAACATAACACATAAAACATATAATAAAAGGAGCGGGAGACAAGAGGGGAGAGAGAGAGAGAGAGAGGGAAGCACACAAGCACAACAACAGCAGAGAACAAGGACATCGGTAGATCTGTGGAAGGGAGAGGGCTGTGGTACATGATATAAAACAAATGGACACTACTCGGAATTTCAGGAATGAAGTCAGAGATTGAAAGAGGTGGATTTGGGGTGTTTTAACGGGGGTAGAAAAGATCAAGGTTTTGGATGGGGGAAGATAAGAGATGGTGGTGAACAGCTGTTTTAAAGGCCGGGAGAGAAGAGTGGGATTGAAGAGAGTGAGGGAGTTTGTTTCAGAGGCGGGAAAAAAAGAGGAATTAAAGGAAAGAGTGAAGGTGAGCAGCGATTCTTGATTGGGAAATTTCACCAGAAGAGGGTTGCTGGCAGACCTTGTGCGTCCTGCAGAAATATTGGGGGGGGGGGGGCGGGGGGGAGCTGTTGGGGAGAGGGGAAGACAGAGCACAAACAGAGAAGGGGGTGCACGTCCGGAGAGGAGTAGGTAAAAGACAAAATCCACCAACCTGCCTGCGATGAGAGAGTGGAAGGCCCTCAGAATCAGCTTAATCACGGGAGATTCCAATGATTCTAAAAGCTTTGATTGCTACAGCGTGAAGCCGAGCTATGTGTGAGGCAGGAGCACCAGCCCAGAGGGGAGAGCAGTACTTCATTGAGCTGTGGATAAAAGCTTTGTATGTGGTAAGGACCTCAGAAGTGCAAAGGATTTTTCAAGTGATTATATCAACATCTGCAGAGCATGAAGAGGCTGCTGCCTGCCAATCTGAGGGATGAGAGGTGGTACAGCAGAGAGTGGAGTCATCAGAAAAAAGATAGAGGATTTTTCACAGAGTCGGAAAGATCATTAATATAAATAAAAAAAGCACAGGGCCCAGAACATTGCCCTGAGGGACTTTGGCCTGGACAGGAAGAGGAGAGGAGATAATTCCATTGATAGCCACATGTTGACTATGAGAGGAGAGGAAGTGAACGAGCCATGAGTGGAGATTTCCATGGATACCATAAGTGGAGAGTTTGGTGAGCAGAGCGGGGTGCCAGACCGTTTCAAAGGTACGTGATATGTCGAAGGGAACAGCTCTGATTTCCTGTTTGGCGTTGAGGATCTCCATCCATTGTTGAGAAAGCAGAAGCAGCATGTCCAGAGTCGTGTGACCTGGTCTGAAACCAAATTGATGATCAGAGATCAAACCATTGGAGAAGAGGAAGGTTTTAATATCAGAAGCGATGATGGAATCCATGATCTTGCTGATAATTGGGAGCAGGCTGATTGGTCTATAGTCGCAAGGATCTGTTTTTGCACATTTTTAATGTAAAGCGGTAATGTTGGCTGATTTCCAAGATGATGGCAGATGACCTTGAGCAAATAAGGTGGTGAATAGTACAGAGAGAGGGTGTGATAGAGAAGCAGAGCAGGGTTTTAGGGCACGTGGACTGATTCCGTGTGATCCGATTGCAGAATCAGAGTCGAGGATTGACAGAAACTTCTCCACCTTGTCGGGAGAGAAGGACACAGAGTCCATGAGCAGCTGCGTACGACTGGGTAAGGTGGGTACATAGAGAGATCGGTTTGGGACACAATATTTTGATGCAAACACAGAGTTGAGGCATTCAGCTTTTTCACGTGCGGAGTCAGCTGTGTAGCCGTTTGAGGTAAGGGAGGGGATGAAAGGGGAATAAACACCAGAAACAGATTTGACCAGATGCCACCAGGATTTGGAGGAGGGACAAAGGTTTGAGAGTTCAGTCTTGAGAGTAGAGATATAGTGTTTCCTGGCTCTCCTGAGGGTAGACACACACTTGTTCCAAGCTTTGTGAAAGGAACTGAGATTGCCTTCATTTGGATCTGCCTTACTTGAGGCGAAGGCAAGTTGTTTCAGGGAAACTGCCTCACCACAAGATTCAGTGTACCCTGGACAGTGTACAGTGTACTATGGGAGGAAGGGTATGACAACTGAAGACAAGATGGGATAAATCTGTGCATGAGAGAGAAAATGTCTTTGGAAAAGTTCCCCAAGATGTTCCCATTCGTTTCCAATCGTCTGCTTCGGTGCTTCCTTCCTCCTGGAATATAGCTTCTGTTGTCCCTGTATTCAAGCTTCATTGCTTCACTTCAACATTGCTTCAAAAAGGGGACCGAAAAACAACAACAACCACAGTTCCCGAAAAAGGCCAACCCCCGCTTGCGGGGAAAAATGGCCTCTAAAGGTGTTTTTTTTTTGTCCCTGTATTCAAGGGTGCCGGTGAGAATTCTGAGTCAAGTAACTATCGCCAATCAGCCTGCTTCCTGTAATAAGTGATATATTTGAATGCTTCATCAATGAACAACTTCTCAGCCATCTGGAGGGCATTGAACTTCTCACCGACTGCCAGTATGGCTTTCACAAATTACTGCTCTACTGGTGATCTGCTATCCTTAATTATGTATCATTTCAATATGGCATTGGAGCTCAAGCGTGAAGCTATGGTTATCTCAAAAGTTGTTTTGGACAACTCAAAAGCCTTTGATAAAGTGTGGCACATGGGTCTACTCCACAAGTTTCAGTCGTATGGTGTATCTGGAGTGATGCATTCAAGCAAAGCTTGCCTCTAACTGCATAATCCACAAGAAACAAAGGTGTGTCTGCCACTCACACAAATGTTTCTGCTAATCCAAATCAAAGAAAACCAGAAGGAACATTGTGATCCAGAATTTTGCGGTTACACGTATTGCGGAATATGTGGTTTTGCCGAGTGAGATGTAATCCGTGGCTGATGCTTACCTTTGATGTCAGGAGGTACTATTCTTATTTAACAGACGATTGTGGTCATCATTGATTAGATATTTAAATGGTATGCTGTCATGATGAGGGCAAAGGCCTGAAATCAGGACGGCATGGTGTTGAAGTTGTAGGGACTCACTCCAATGGAAGAGGGGTCCCAATTGTATGACCATGTTTTCTGGCCCTTCGGGGGTTAGGATGTGTGTGTTTTGATTGACCATGTACTTCAGCCTTCTGGCAAAGGTGCATGTGTAAGCTTATAGGACAGTCTTGTTGGACTGTGTGCTTTGGCCATGTGGTTCGAGTGCACGTCCCAAGTTGTGTTTAAATGTTTGGAATTTTTTTTCCATTTTTTAATATAAAAAGGCACCTTCATTGGAGGACAAATAAGCCTGAAATCTGGATAGGCAGCTCCAGTTGATGTTTAAACAATGACCACCATTTTTTTTTAAATCTCAGCTTTTGAGTGGCCGGGCTAAAGCTTCTATTGTCTACGCATGATGCAGGATTGTTTATCCATTGGATATCAGATGGGAGTGCTTGTCACGCTCAAAATGTTTTTGATTTAAATTCCCGATCACAATGTGCCTTCAGGTTTTCTTTGGTTTGCATTAGCAGAAACATTTGTGTTTGTGGCAGACACGCCTTTGTTTCTTGCGGATTATGTGGTTTTGCCAAGTGAGACATAATCCGTGGCAGATGCCAACCTTTGTTGTCAGGAGGTACCAATTCTTATATATACGTAGTGGCCTGGGAAAGTATTCACCCCCAATCAATGTTACATTTCGATGAATTACGAATTATGTAGAAGCAATTTTTCCAAATTACCTTTTTTATTCATAACTGAAGTGATCAAACGAAACACTGTTATAGTTTAAAGAGGTTACATGTCAGGAATACCTGCAAAAAACATGTACAAATCAAAATTCACGGGTTGCAAAAGTATTCAGCCCCTTAGGTCAGTACTTGGTGGAAGCGCCTTTTGCAGCAATGACTGCTACAAGTCTTTTTGGGTCGGTCTCGAGCAGCTTTGCACAGTGAGATGGTGAAATCTTTGCCCATTATTCACGTGAGAATTCCTCTAATTCTGCCGAGTTTGATGAGGATCGTTGATGGACTGCAATCTTGAAATCTCGCCATAAATGTTAAATTGGGTTCAAATCATGACTTTGATTAGGCCACTACAACAACAACAATAACAACAACAACAACAACATGCATTTTAAGGCCATTTTTCCTGCAAGAGCGGGGGTTAGCCTTTCGGTCCCCATGACAGGCATGACAATCTTCTCCATCTTGCCCTATTTTCTGCATCTCTCCTTGTTAACCCCCTTTCCTGCATTTCTTCTTCCACCATCTTTAGCCAAGTCTTTCTCGGTCTTCCCCGTCCTCTACTTCCTTCTACATTCATTTCCATCACTCTTCTCAACTAGTCACTTTCATCCTTCCTCAACACATGACCAAACCATCTCAACCTGTTCCTCTTCACAACATCAATCACAGGCTCTACTCCCATCATCTTTCGCAATTCATCATTTGTCTTAATCTCTCTCAACGATACTCCGCACATCCACCGAACCATTCACATTTCCACCCTTTCCAGCCTTCGTTGCTGCTCTACATTCATGACCCATGTCTCGCTCCCATAAATCATAACACTTCTCACACATGGAGCATACACCTTTCCCTTCAGCTTCAACGACACTCCCCTCCTCATCAGCATGCCACTCAGTTCCCGAAACTTCTTCCATGCACATCTCACTCTACCAACCGTTGCCGAGTCTGATCCACCTTCTCCATTCAGCATGTCTCCGAGGTAGCAAAATGTTTTCACACCTTCCAGCTTCACGCCGTCTCCAAGATCCAACTCAACATTTCCTCCATCTGCAGCTCCCTCTGTGCACACCTTACATTTGAATGTAGCTGCCACACTGGTTAATGACCCTCTCAGACCACTACATTTTTGATGAACCCACTCAGCGCACATTGTACATTGAATGGAGTTCACTCCGACACCCTTCCTGCACACAGCACACGGCCACTTCCCAGTTCTTTCCACCTCACCACATGCTTTACCACTTGCCATCACCTTCGTCTTTCCTATATTCACCTTCAGACCTTTTGTCTCCATGCATTCCTTCCAGTTGTTCATCTTTTCCTTCAGTCCATCCATACTTTCCACAATCAACACCAGATCATCTGCATACAACAACTCCCACGGTAAACCCTCCTTTACGTTCTGAGCCAGCACCTCCATCACAGCTACAAATAGTAGTGGACTTAGTACCGACCCCTGATGCACTCCCACTTTCACCTCAAACTCACCACTGTTTCCGTCCTTCGTCCTTACAGCTGTGCGTGCTCTTTTGTACATTGCCATCACAACTCTGATCAACCATTCCTCCACTTCTAAACTTCCTCAATGCCCATGTCAATACTTCGCGTGGAACCCTATCGAATTCTTTCTCCAGATTAACAAACCCAAGAAACAACTTCTTCCTCTTCTCCATGTACTTCTCCTGCCTCACAATAAAGAGCGCATCTGTCGTTCCTCTTCCTGGCATAAATCCAAACTGCATTTCGTCGATCGTCACCTTCTTCCTTATCCTCCTCTCCAACACCCTTTCCAATACCTTCATTCCATGCTCCAATAACTTTATCGCTCGGTACGAGCCACACGCCAGAGGGTCACCTTTCCCCTTGTATAGAGGGACGAGGGTACTCAGTTCCCAATCCACTGGAATGCGGCCTTCTTTCACCACCAGATTACAGATCTCTGCCATTCTCTTTACACCCCAACTTCCTGCTGCCTTCAACATATCTCCCACAACTCCCATCGGCCCTCCCGCTTTTCTACTCTTCATTGCTATTATCGCTTCCTCAACTTCCTTCTCAGTTATCTTCTCTACCGGTCCTAAAACTGGGTTACTCTCTATGTTGCCATCCCATTCATTCTCTGTATTCAACAGCATTTCCATATATATTTTCCATCTTCCTTTAATTCCATCTGGGTCCACACGATTTGTCCCACTTCATCCTTCAAGCAACTCACCCCCATCACATCACACCTCTCTTTCGCTATCTGCTTTGCAATCCTGAATACCGCTCTCTGACCCTCTTCCGAATCCAAGCGTTCTCCGAACATTTTCCTACATGCCTCCTGCGCCTTTGCTACCTCTTTCTTTGCAGCCTTCTTGGCTGCCTTGGCAGCCTTCTTGACTAGGCCACCGAAGAACATATATTTTCTTCTCATTCAGCCACTCCAGTGTGGCTTTAGTTTAATGCTTCGGATCATTGTCCTGCTGAAATGTGAATCTCCCACCCAGTTTCAGATTCATGGCTGAATCAATCAGGTTCTCATCAAAGAACGGGGGTAGAAACGATGTTAATATGATGCTGTCATCACTGTGCTTGGCAGTAGGCATGGTGTTAACTGGGCAATGTACAGTGTTCGGCTTAGGCCAGGCGTTAACACTTTGAATTTAGACCAAAAGGTTGAATTTTTGTCTCGTCTGACCACAATACCTTTCTCCATATGTCTGCAGTATCATTAAGATGCTTTTTCGCAAACTCCATTCAAGCTTTTAGATGTGTCTTGTTCAGTAATGGCTTCTTTCTTGCCGCCTGTACATAGAGGCCAGCTTTGTAAAGGGAACACGATATTGTTGATTGATTAACACACTGACATAGAGCCATCTTGGACATAGAGCCTTGAAAATCTTTCAAAGTCTTTGTTGGATTTACAGTGACATCCTGAACCAGTTTCCTGCTTTTCCGGCTGCTGAGTTTGGATGGGCCACCTCATCAGGGTAGAGTCTGGGTGGTATGATACGTCTTCCACTTATTAATGATGGATTTCACCATACTCAAAGGGATAATGAGTGACTTTGAAATCTTCTTATAACCCTCTCCTGAACGATGCTTCTCCACCACTTTATGTCTCACATAAAATTGCACCTTAAACTCCTTAGATAACGGGGGGAGTTAATTTCCAAATTAAACCACTGATTTTATACAGGTGAAACCTATTACACTTATTTTGTTACCTTTCAAACACATCATTTGTTCCTGTAGTGATTTATGTTTACTTAGGCAAAGGGTTTGAATACTTATGCAAATGAGAATCATTTGATTTTCTGTTAATGTAACTTATACACATTTTATCTGCAAATTTTACCTTTATCGCTTTGGAGTAGTTTCTGAAGACTCTATATATTTAGTTTGATTTGAAAGCATCATGAAATAAGCTCAAGTGGCATCAAAATGTGAAAACTTGGGAAGGGTTAATGAATGAATGAATGATCGTTTTAAGGCCATTTTCCCCGCTAGAGCGGGGGTTAGCCTTGCGGGCCCCATGACAATCATGGTTCCCTGTTTGAGGCAATGTTTTTATGGCCGGATACCCTTCCTGACGCCAACCCTTGGTCACGCTCTTACGATGCGCAGGGATATGGTGTACCTATTCTAAACCGGGGTACACACCGGGATCATTCATCCCAGCAAGCTGGTACTCAATTTGCCGACCTCGGAAGGATGACAGGCTGAGTCAACCCCCCTGGCGTTAATTCAGCGATCGACGGGGATTCGAACCCAGGATCCTAGGATCCCAAGCCGGCACCCTAACCGCTAAGCCAACACCAAGGTAGAAAAGACCATGAGTATGGATGGGGGATTACCTAAGGAGGAGGTGAACAGCCATAGAGAAGCCCGAGTGGGAAGAATGCCTTTGAACAGACAGAGGAAGTTGGTTCACAGGGGAGATTATTTGAAGGGGAACCCAAATGCTGAGACCACCTCAACACTAATCTATCCCTTGATACCCTATAGAATAGATATGATGTGTCTTTTTCCAATTTGTGATTTATATAGTGGGTAATGTTGCAATTAAATGGCTAAATCTTCGACCTTGCTGGTTGTAGTAATACAAACCGAGATGGTTCCATGCTACACCAATGGCCGTAAGATTTGAGGGTTGCCAGACATTGGACGAGGTTTGTCTGAAATATCTGAGTGTGGATTGGGCCGACAAAATATTCACTTTTGTGCTTGGAACATTTTACAGAGCATTATTTTGAGACAACAGAGATGTGATCTTGAGGTTTTCCACCACGATTGAGAGAGGATGCCATCCTCATGATTAATCGGAATAAATATCCGATGCTCAAAACTTGAGGATCATCACGCATTACTCTCCCCTCCGTAATCCCCCATCAACCGTCACCCTAGCAAACAATACCCAAAGCAACCGCACCCCCCCCCCCCCCCCTCCACTCCACAATCCCTCATCAACCATCAACCCCACAATACCCGACACCATCCCACCCTATACCCCCTCTGCAATCCCCCCCATCAACCGCCACCCTAGCTAACAATACCCAAGACAACCCCACATCCCCCTCCACCGTCCCCCCACAAACCCCTTCCACTGGGGCGAGATCACCACGGCACAGCACAGACACAGAACAGTGACAGCATGATACACACAGACACAGCATGGCATGACCACAGTGAACCACATGCATCCTCTCCTGCCCCCGATTCCTTCCCGCACACACTTTTGTCTGCCTCCCTCTATCTTGTCCTTCAACTCTGCTGTTGCTGTTTCCCCCCTCTCTATGCTGTTGCTTTTGTCCTGTTGCGTCCTGATCCATTCAGTGTACTATTACTAGCTCTTCCATGAGCCTTGACCCTGTATACAAAAAAATGCAGGATATTGTCATTTGGAGGAATCATTTTGGTTTCACATGAATAATAAAGTCATCCAATACCAAAGGAAAAATCAACACAGTACAGTAAATGCGATTGAAACTGTGGTGTGACCTGATATAGATTATCATCACAAATAATATGTTCAAGCAAGAATGATAAAAAACGATAACTCTTGGCATACCTGGTTCCATGATGAAACTTTGCCACCAAAAAAGGTGAACACGTAGGCAGACACCGTGAGCACTAAGCAGATAGTGATGGAGAAGAAGCGCAGCATGCGACAGAACAAAGACTCGACACACACGAGTGCAAAGAAGATGATGAATATGACCAAAGCCATGGCCACCGTGATGACAAAAGGAAGGTGATCAGCTGCAGACTGCAATCACGTTGTACAAATATCGAATAATTTATTAGAATTTATGTTTGATACTGTTTAAGAACCATAATGTTATATGCATACATATCTAATATATATAAAGCTCATTCTAACCACTGACTCACTCACTGGCTGACTGAAAGTAATGTTCGGTACTTTCTGGGTGTTTTGGAAAGCTGACATTTGGCATGCCGACGGACATCGAAGCTGATACACCGGGAAAAATCATAATACCATTGGAAAGCTTCCATAAATTAAAGTAAAAAAACGCAAACTCATCCGTAAAAAAAAAAATACGTCAATCGATATCTACCATTTTAAAATTGTAATTTATATAACTGTAAACTGTGAAATTAAAACTTCAATGAACATTTACGTTAAAAAAACCGTAAACGCGTCCGTTAAAAAAAAAAACATCAATTGATATGCCACATTTGAAAACTGTGAAATAAAAACCTCAATTGATATCTAGCATTTGAAAATTGTAATTTCTATAACTGTAAACTGTGAAATAAAAACCTCAATTGATATCAAGCATTTGAAAATCGTGATTTCTATAACTGTAAACTGTTACAACACTGTTACAACTATACAATTACAACTACATATGGGCAGGGTACAGCCCGAAGTGGAGATCGGTTTCTGAGGTTTGGGACATGGAATGTAGGGACAATGACAGGGAGATCAGGAGAAGTGGTGGAAGTATTGGTCAGAAGAAGAGTGGACATATGTTGTGTGCAAGAGACGAGATGGAAGGGAAGTGGTGTGAGATGGTGAAGGGGAGGCAGGGACAGAAATACAAGTTTATGTGGCAAGGGTGCCTGGAGGGCGTGAATGGTGTTGGTGTCCTGTTTTCTAAGGAGTTTGTAGACAGTGTGGTGAGTGTGACGAGAGTGAGTGATAGGTGGATGATGGTGAAAATGATGATTGGAAAGCTCTTGGTGAACGTCATCTCGGGATATGCTCCGCAGGTTGGTCGGAGCGATGAAGAGAAGGACAAGTTCTGGTGTGCGACAGAGAAGCTGATGGAAAACCTGAAAGATGAGGAAGTTGTTGTGGTAGGAGGAGACCTAAATGGACATGTGGGAAGGAGTATGGATGGTTTTGAGGGAGTTCGTGGGGGTTACGGAAATGGTGTGAGAAATGGAGAAGGTGAAAGGATTTTGGAGTTTGCTGATGGAGCTGATTTGTTGATTTGTAATACTCAGTTCTAGAAAGAGGATAATAAGCTTGTTACATACACGTCAGGTGGGTCGACGACAACCGTTGACTACCTGATGGTGCGTAGGCGAGATAGGGGGCACCTCCGGGACACAAAGGTGATCCCGGGGGAGGAGGCCGTTTCACAGCACCACTTGGTTGTCTGCGACATAAGGGTGAAATGTGCGAGGAGAGCTCGGCGGGTGAAGTACCAACAGAGAATGAAGGTGTGGAGGTGGAAAGAGGTGACAGTACGGGAGGCATTAAAAGAGAGGCTGAGTATGGTAGAGGCTGATGTGGTTGAGCTGGAAAGTGGTTGGATGTCAATGAAAGCTAGTCTGTTGGGAGCCGTTGGTGAGGTATGTGGATGGACAAAAGGACCAGCGAGGCACTCGGAAACATGGTGGTGGGATGATGAAGTTGGAAAGAGGATTGAGGAGAAGAGGAAGAAGTTCAAGGAGTGGCAGAAGGCGAAGGGTACGGGAGCAGAAACAGCAGAGCATGAAAGTTATAAAGCAGCCAAGAAGGCTGCAAAGAAAGAGGTAGCAAAGGCGCAGGAAGCATGTAGGAAAATGTTCGGAGAACGCTTGGATTCGGAAGAGGGTAAGAGAGCAGTATTCAGGATTGCAAAGCAGATAGCGAAAGAGAGGTGTGATGTGATGGGGGTAAGCTGCTTGAAGGATGAAGTGGGACAAATCGTTGTCGACCCAGATGGAATTAAAGGAAGATGGAAAATATATATGGAAATGCTGTTGAATACAGAGAATGAATGGGATGGCAACATAGAGAGTAACCCAGTTTTAGGACCGGCAGAGAAGATAACTGAGAAGGAAGTTGAGGAAGCGATAAAAGCAATGAAGAGTAGAAAAGTGGGAGGGCTGACGGGAGTTGTGGGAGATATGTTGAAGGCAGCAGGAAGTTGGGGTGTGAAGAGAATGACAGAGATCTGTAATCTAGTGGTGAAAGAAGGCCGCATTCCAGTGGATTTGGAACTGAGTACCCTCGTCCCTCTATACAAGGGGAAAGGTGACCCTCTGGAGTGTGGCTCGTACCGAGCGATAAAGTTATTGGAGCATGGAATGGAGGTATTGGAAAAGGTGTTGGAGAGGAGGATAAGGAAGAAAGTGAAGATCGACGAAATGCAGTTTGGATTTATGCCAGGAAGAGGAATGACAGATGCGCTTTTCATTGTGAGGCAGTTGCAGGAGAAGTACATGGAGAAGAGGAAGAAGTTGTTTCTTGGGTTTGTTGATCTGGAGAAAGCATTCAATAGGGATCCATGCAAAGTATTGACATGGGCATTGAGGAAGTTAGGAGTGGAGGAATGGTTGATCGGAGTAGTGATGGCAATGTACAAAAGAGCACGCACAGCTGTAAGGACGAAGGACGGGAACAGTGGTGAGTTTGAGGTGAAGGTGGGAGTGCATCAGGGGTCGCTACTAAGTCCACTACTATTTGTAGCTGTGATGGAGGTGCTGGCTCAGAACGTAAAGGAGGGTTTACCGTGGGAGTTGTTGTATGCAGATGATCTGGTGTTGATTGCGGAAAGTATGGATGGACTGAAGGAAAAGACGAACAAGTGGAAGGAATGTATGGAGACAAAAGGTCTGAAGGTGAATATCGGAAAGATGAAGGTGATGGCAAGTGGTAAAGCATGTGGTGAGGTGCAAAGAACTGGGAAGTGGCCCTGTGCTGTGTGTAGGAGGGTGTCGGAGTGAACACCATTCAATGTACAATGTGTGCTGAGTGGGTTCATCAAAAATGTAGTGGTCTGAGAGGGTCATTAACCAGTGTGGCAGCTACATTCAAATGTAAGGTGTGCACAGAGGGAGCTGCAGATGGAGGAAATGTTGAGTTGGATCTTGGAGACGGCATGAAGCTGGAAGGTATGAAAACATTTTGCTACCTCGGAGACATGCTGAATGGAGAAGGTGGATCAGACTCGGCAACGGTTGCTCGAGTGACATGTGCATGGAAGAAGTTTCGGGATCTCAGTGGCGTGCTGATGAGGAGGGGAGTGTCGTTGAAGTTGAAGGGAAAGGTGTATGCTGCATGTGTGAGAAGTGTTATGATTTATGGGAGCGAGACATGGGTAATGAAGGTAGAGCAGCAACGAAGGTTGGAAAGGGTGGAAATGCAAATGGTTCGATGGATGTGCGGAGTATCGTTGAGAGAGAGGAAGACAAATGATGAATTGCGAAAGATGATGGGAATAGAGCCTGTGATTGATGCTGTGAAGAGGAACAGGTTGAAATGGTTTGGTCATGTGTTGAGGAAGGATGAAAGTGACTGGTTGAGAAGAGTGATGGAAATTAATGTAGAAGGAAGTAGAGGACGGGGAAGACCGAGAAAGACTTGGCTAAAGATGATGGAAGAAGAAATGCGGGCAAGGGGGTTAACAAGGAGAGATGCAGAAAATAGGGCAAAGTGGAGAAGCTTGTCATGGGGACCGCAAGGCTAACCCCCGCTCTAGCAGGAAAAATGCATGTTGTTGTTGTTGTTGTTGTTGTATAACTGTAAACTGTGAAATTAAAAACCTCAATTGATATCTAGCATTTGAAAATTGTAATTTCTATAACTGTAAACTGTGAAATAAAAACCTCATTAGATATCAAGGATTTGAAAATCGTGATGTCTATGACTGTAAACTGTGAAATAAAAACACCTCAATTGACATCAAGCATTTTAAAATTGTAATTTCTATAACTGTGAACTGTGAAATTAAACCCTCAATTGATATCAAGCATTTGAAAATTGTAATTTCTATAACTGTAAACTGCGAAATAAAAACCTCAATTGATATCAGGCATTTGAAAATTGTAATTTCTATAACTGTAAACGGTGAAATAAAAACCTCAATTGATATCTAGCATTTGAAAATTGTGATTTCTATAACTAAACTGTGAAATAAAAACCTCAAATGACATTTAGCATTTGAAAATCGTAATTTATATAACTGTAAACTGTGAAATAAAAACCTCAATTGACATCTAGCATTTGAAAATTGTAATTTCTACACCTGTAAACTGCGAAATAAAAACCTCAATTGATATCAAGCATTTGAAAATCATGATTTCTATAACTGTAAACTGTGAAATAAAAACCTCAATAGATATCAAGCATTTGAAAATCGTGATTTCTATAACTGTAAACGGTGAAATAAAAACCTCAATTGATATCAAGCATTTGAAAATTGTAATTTCTATAATTGTAAACTGTGAAATAAAAACCTCAATTGATATCTAGCATTTGAAAATTGTGATTTCTTTAACTAAACTGTGAAATAAAAACCTCAGACATTTCGCATTTGAAAATCGTAATTTTTACAACTGTAAACTGTGAAATAAAAACCTCAATTGATATCTAGCATTTGAAAATTGTAATTTCTACACCTGTAAACTGTGAAATAAAAACCTCAATTGATATCAAGCATTTGAAAATCATGATTTCTATAACTGTAAACTGTGAAATAAAAACCTCAATTGATATCGAGCATTTGAAAATTGTAATTTCTATAATTGTAAACTGTGAAATAAAAACCTCAATTGATATCAGGCATTTGAAAATTGTAATTTCTATAACTGCAATAAAAACCTCAATTGATGTCTCGCATTTGAAAATTGTAACTTCTATGACTGTAAACTGTGAAATAAAAACCTCAATTGATATTGAGCATTTGAAAATTGTAATTTATATAACTGTAAACTGTCAAATAAAAACCTCAATAGATATCAAGCATTTGAAAATCGTGATTTCTATAACTGTAAACTGTGAAATAAAAACCTCAATTGATATCAAGCATTTTAAAATTGTAATTTCTATAACTGTAATCTGTGAAATAAAAACCTTAATTGATATCAAGCATTTGAAAATTGTAATTTATATAACTGTAAACTGTGAAATAAAAAACTCCATTGATATCTAGCATTTGAAAATTGTAATTTCTGTAACTGTAAACTGTGAAATATAAACCTCAATTGATATCTAGCATTTGAAAATTGTAATTTCCTTCACTGTAAACTGTGAAATATAAACCTCAATTGATATCGAGCATTTGAAAATTGTAATTTCCTTCACTGTAAACTGTGAAATATACACCTCAATTGATATCTAGCATTTGAAAATTGTAATTTTTATAACTGTACACTGTGAAATATAAACCTCAATTGATATCTAGCATTTGAAAATTGTAATTTCTATAACTGTAAACTGTGAAATATAAACCTCAATTGATATCTAGCATTTGAAAATTGTAATTTCTATAAATGTAAACTGTGAAATATAAATCTCAATTGATATATAGCATTTGAAAATTGTAATTTTTATAACTGTAAACTGTCAAATAAAAACCTCATTCGATATCAGGCATTTGAAAATTGTAATTTTTATAACTGTAAACTGTCAAATAAAAACCTCAATCAATATGTACCATTTGAAAATTGTAATTTATATAACTGTAAACTGTGAAATAAAAACCTCAATTGATATCTAGCATTTGAAAATTGTAATTTTTATAACTGTAAATGGTGAAATAAAAACCTCAATTGATATCTCGCATTTGAAAATTGTAATTTCTATAATTGTAAACTGTGAAATTAAAAACCTCAATTGATATCTCACATTTGAAAATTGTAATTTCTATAATTGTAAACTGTGAAATTAAAACCCTCAATTGATAGCTCGCATTTGAAAATTGTAATTTCTATAATTGTAAACTGTGAAATTAAAAACCTCAATTGATATCTCGCATTTGAAAATTGTAATTTATATTATTGTAAACTGTGAAATAAAAACCTCAATGAATATTTAAGTCAAAAACCGTACACGCGTGTGTTTAAAAAAACCGATATCAACAGCAGGTCGGTGATGCTTGTCGATAATAATAAAGCTTCTATTTATTATGTACCTACGTATGAAGCACGGTTATTGTTTACAATGTGTAAACATACCCCACTAGTACATATAAAACCTTTGCTTCAACATTTGTAATAGGGGCACTACTCTTCGGTTAAAATGATTGAAAGCACCAACTTTTATATTTTATGCATTTCGATTCTCGTCCACTTCTACAATCTCTTGAGGCTGTTCTGCATTTGCCTACATCACATGAAACTCTTGCTTCATTAATTTTGTATACAAAATTAACGCTCGTGGAAGAACAAGGCAGAGCGTTAAAAGGTAACATTGTGACATTGGGGTATTGTGACGACGCGCTCACAGTTGGATATAAGCAAGATAATTAACTAACATCAAAAGATGATTAGAGAAGAGGGAAGGAACCACATTAACCTGCTAGTAAGAGGGTTGAGTCAGGTGTGATTAATGGGGGTAGAAAAGATTGTGTGTATGGAGGGGGGATGACATGGGATGGTTGGTGGTGCATCGTTGCTTGAAGGCTTAGGGGGAAGAATGTAATTTCATCACTACTTCGGAATCGCTAGTCTGTCTGTCTTCTATCACCTCCTTTCTGGTCTTACACTCTCTGCTCTTTCCATGCTTTGACCGAGGTTTCTGCAGGATGCACACGGTCCATCATCAACCCCATTGTGGTGAAACTCTCCAAAATGAAGAATCAATGCTCACCTCACTCCACTCAATAATTGTTCCTGTTTTACCCCACCTCTGGAACCATCTTCCACCCTCTACAACTATTGGGGACGCCTTTTAATGGTGGTTTTAATCCCCAACGCAAGTCGGGGGCCAAATCGTCCCCATTCCTCCCTGCTGCCCAGATTCGTCATGACCTGGTCCTTTCCCTCTTGTCTCTATCTCTCTCCTTCTCTAACTCTGTCATGGCCCTGACTTTGTGAAGGCAGGTGTACACCATTCTAGATGTGGGGGATATCTGGGTCGCTTCTGGGAGATCGATCGGCTGTCTCCGTGCCGCGGGCTTGTTCAAGAGAACTGTCCTGGGCTATACAACACCAATAACAACACCACCAATAACAACAACACCGAATACCGGAGCCGTTCTCATTGCGTTTACTCGAAGATGACAGCTGGCTACAGGAGCAAGACCAGGTCACCTGATCGACCTTCAGTTTTACATGTACAGAGCTTTTCCCCTTTTGCTGCACAGTGGACGAAATACAGATTCATAATAGTAACAAGTAAAAATAAAAATTGATGTCCTTACCTGTGCTCGCATTTAAGATGGCAGTGAGGGAGAAAACAACGAGGGCGGAGAAGCAAATAATTATCAAATTTCTGGTCAATGGAAATGTCACGACTGTTGAGGTTTATAAATAATTGGCTGCACAGTGCCAATATAATTGTCTGTCGAGGACATTGCTCTGGACTGGTACCTTAAGGTTCATTTAAAATAGGCATGGATCGGTACAAAAGGAAACCACATGCTAAATTTAAACATGAAGGGAGTTGTGATTCTCAGATTGATTGACCAAATATTTTGTTGATCATATCATCATCAGAAGTGAACAATACATCATGTTGGGGTCGATAATTATTCATGATTTGTTAAACTTCTGAAATGCAAGTATGAACAAGAAAAAGAGCAATCAGAGATTGCAAATCCTCACCAGGATGTATTTTCAGTGGTTTTTAAGGCTTTTGTGTTCAAACAAATATGGCGGCCGAACCACGTGATCGATGACGTCATCATTATTTTTTTTCCGAAACTAATTTAGTCCTAGATTATGCTCAAGAAATTTCATCTTGATCGGATGAAGTTTTGTACTATGACAAATTATGACGTCATAATGGAGGCACCTATGACATCATGATTAACGTATTTTATTCCCCATGGAGAGTTCATTACAATGAGCCATATCTCAATTTTTTCTATTCAGCGCTTTCGGAGATATAGAGGTGCAAAGTTTTCGGTTTTTCCAAGATGGCGGCCGAACCACGTGACCTATGACGTCATAAATATCATTTTAAAATTCTACAGGTGGAGTTGCACCTATGGTGAAAATTTCCTGTCAATCGGACCAACGGTTGCAGAGAAAATCATATTTATTCTGTGCGGACAAACAAACAAACAAGAAGACGTCATGCAGAGCACGATACTTGCAAAATCCCCCCCCCCCCCCCCCCCTAAAAGGGTTTCCATTAATACAGCAAATTGTCCATTTCATCAACATTAAAATTGACAATCTTGATCAAAGCTCAGGTCAATAGGATGAAAAGTGACGATTTTCAGATGAAAAATGATTCTAGAAGTTTGACCATTAGTTGACCGATGACCTTTTGATCTTAAAAATAGTTGGTTTCCAAATTCATTGAGGCACTATACAAATGCTGTTCAATTTTGAGGCCAATCAGATTTAAAATGGCGATTTTAGAAATCTGACCTCCAGATGACCTTTGACCTCAATCAATAGGATTCTCAATTGGGACGACCTCGACAACTTGAAGTTTTTTGACGATCGGTTAAAAATTGTGACCTGTAGGCCAGTGACAAACAAGCAGTCAAACAAACCAGAAGACGTCATGCAGAACACGATACTTGCAAAATCCACCCCCCCCCCCCCCCCCAAAGAAAAAAAATTCCATTGATACAGCAAATTGTCCATTTCATCAAGATTAAAATTGACAATCTTGACCAAAGCTCGGATCAATAGGAAGGTAAGTGACGATTTTTCAGATGAAAAATGATTTTGGAAGGTTGACCTTGAGTTGACCTTTGACCTTTTGACATCAAAATAGTTCGTTTCCCTATTTAGTGATTCAATGTACAAATGCTGTTCAATTTTCAAGTCAATCAGATGAAAATTGAGGATTTTTGAAACTTGGCCTATGTTGACTTTTTGGCCTGTGTTGACCTCAAAAATACTTGGTGGTTGAATTCAATGACCATATTCAAATCGTCTTAGAATTTCAAGTCAATCGGATGAAAATTTATGATCTTATAAATTTGGCCTATGTTGACCTTTTGGCCTATGTTCACCGAAAATATAATTTGTGGTCGAATTCAGTGACTAGATATGCAAATGGTCTTCAAATGTCCAGTCAATTGGATGAAAAGAGGATTTTAGAAATTCGGCCGATGTTGACCTCAAAATACTTGGTGGTTGAATTTAGTGACCAGATATGCAAGTCCTCTTCAAATTTCAAATCAATTGGATGAAAATTGAGGATTTTATAAATTTGGCCTATGTTGACCTTTTGGCCTATGTTGACCTCAAAAATACTTGGTGGTTGAATTCATTGACCAGATATGCAAATGCTCTTCAAATGTCCAGTCAATTGGATGACAATTGAGGATTTTAGAAATTCGGCCGATGTTGACCTCAAAATACTTGGTGGTTGAATTTAGTGACCAGATATGCAAGTCCTCTTCAAATTTCAAATAAATTGGATGAAAATTGAGGATTTTATAAATTTGGCCTATGTTGACCTTTTGGCCTATGTTGACCTCAAAAATACTTGGTGGTTGAATTCAGTGACCAGATATGCAAATCCTCTTCAAATTTCAAGTCAATCGGATGAAAATTGAGGATTTTAGAAATTTAGCAAAGTTGGTGACCTTTGGCCTATGTTGACCTTTTGACCCCAAAAACAATAGGCTTCTTGCTTTTGACCAACTCTACCATTTGGTGAAGATCGGTTGAAAATTGTGACCTGTAGGCCGGTGACAAACAAACAGACAAACAGACAGAACCACAAACACAACCGACCAATATACTTGAAAAAGCTTCGATTTTGCAAGTAACAAACGCAATACCCTCCCCTCAGGCGAGGGTAAATATCAGTGAAATTTGCTGAAAAGGAAACACTGTGAGTCATGGCTTCAACGAGACTCTCAAATCAACGGGTGCAAGATCTATTGGCTGTGTCCGTGCTGCGGGTTTGTTTGAGAGAACTGTCTGGGGCTACACAACAACAACTACTACTGCCAGTGATGGGTTTACAATGGTGCCAGGCCCAAAATCAGAAGGGGGCTCATATCGCGGACCAATATTTTTTTTCCAAGTGTACGTGTCACGATCTTCTTCTTCATTAATGCGTCACCATTATCCTTCCTTTATTGTTGGATCATCTAGGAGAAGCTTGGCTGGAGTCCTCACAAACCAGTTGGTCAGGCCTGACGTTCGACTAGTTCGGGCAGGAATTTGTAATTTGTTCATGGTGCTGGCGCTAGCTCACCTACACTTCACGAAGGACACCGTGAGATATTTTAATGTCCACCAACTAATGCTGGCAGACTGGACGCCCATTTTTCATCCATCCGAAGGACGGCACACACATTGATGAATCACACTGCCTGTGAAACACCAGGATTTTTTTGTATACAAATATGCAAATCCTCTTCAAATTTCAAGTCAATCGGATGAAAATTGAGGATTTTAGAAATTTAGCAAAGTTGGTGACCTTTGGCCTATGTTGACCTTTTGGCCCCAAAAACAATAGGCTTCTTGCTTTTGACCAACTCTACCATTTGGTGAAGATCGGTTGAAAACGTAGCGTAGGATGACTGCAACAGCGTAGGATGACTGCAATGAGCCAATTGTATGTCCAAAGCTTTGATAATTCCTTGAAAATGTAATGCAAGTATAATTTTTAGGGCGTAGCCCTCAGGACAATGTTGTCTGGAACAGCGTTTGTCTGTCCGTCCAGTGTATGTATGCATGTACGTACGCATGTCCCTTCCACAAGCATTTTGTAGGTTTATTCCCTTTAAAATTGGTTTTCTCTGCAACTGTTGGTCCGATTGACACTAAATTTTCACCATTGGAGCACCTCCTCCAGCAGATTTTTTAAATTAAAATTATGACGTCATAGTTCATGTGGTACAGGTGCCATCTTGAACAAAAAACTTTGCACCTCTATTTCTGAAACTGCTCCATGGAAAAAAATTAAAGGTGGCTCATTGTAAAGTACTCATGGGGAATAACATATGTTAATGATGATGTCATAGGTGCCTTCATTATGACGTCATAAATTGGCAAGTATAACGCTTGATTCGATTAGTATGAAATTTCCTGAGCGTGATCTTGGTCTTGGTCAATAAATTGGTCAAAAAAAATTTGATGACATCATCAGTCACGTGGTTCGGCAGCCATATTTTTACAGCGCAGCCCGTACGGCAATGCCGTCTGGAACAGCGTTTATCCACCCGATGTATATGCATGTGTATGTATGCATGTCCCTCACATTCGTCCACCAATCAGAGCTGAGGATCTGGTCACATGACAGTGAGACAGCAGATCCAAGCTCAGCTATGCCGTTGTTAGACTGTAGGTCTTGTTGTAATGATACAAGCTTAGTTCTGAACAAAAGTCCAGCTAAAATTTGTGGAACTTCCTATAATGTAGTATAGATAGATAGGTTACCACTACATTGGATCCTATGACTGCTCTGGCTATTCTCTTGTACTTTGACGCAGACATTATTTTTAAAACATAGACACGCGTGGGTTATCCAACATTATGGTCAGTGACACCACCGGGTGTGACGTGCACTGTCTGTGTGCATAGCATGTCTGTATACACTTGTAAACAATATCAATATCATGCATCACAATGGACGTGCTACCGGTGCACTCCCAGACCGTCACAGTCAGGAGTGGTTTACTGGCAAAATGGCCACTTCCACCCATGCATTTTGGACGTTGGTATGACCCAATCTGTAAACTTCCAAACATGGATTTCAGCAATTGGTACATCCTCTCTCCTGGATCTAATAGTCATTAACTTTTCATCGAAACTCTCCTGTTCCTCTCCTTGATTTGCCTCTTTTGACCACTCTCTGACCATAAAACACATCTCTTTCACGATTGAAAGGGAGCAACCTCAACAATGTACAAAATGGCTTTCAGAATCATTGGAATCTCCTGCGATGTAGTCAACACCGAGGGCCTTTCACTCACTCACCGCAGGCAGGTTGGTGGTCTTTCCGTCTTCTACCGACTCCTCTCCGGCCTTGCTCCCCCAGCTCTCTCTGTGCTCTGTCCCCCCAATATTCCTTCAGGTCGCACAAGATCTGCCTGCAACCCTCTTATGGTTAAACTGCCAAAGTCTAGGCTCTCTGCTCACCTTCACTCTTTCATTCCCCTTTTCTCCCGCCTCTGGAACAAACTCCCCCACTCCCTTCAATCCCACTCCTCCCTCCAGGTCTTTAAAACAGCTGTTCACCACCATCTCTTATCTTCCCCCATCGAAAACCTTGATCTTTTCTACCCCCGGTAATTCACCCCAGAGTCCTTGCAGTGTTCATATGTTTTATTCCTCTCCCACCTCCCCCCAAGTCCTCCCGATGTCCCTGCTCTCAAATGTTGTGTTTGTGTCCTTCCCCCTCTTCCCCCTCTCTTTTGTGTCCTTCCCCCTCTCTCCCCATCTTGTCTGCCGCTCACCTTGTTTTTTGTGTTTTGTGTGTCGGTTTGTCTTTTTGTGTGATTAATGTTAGCTCTTTCACGAGCCTCGATCTTGTATACAAAAAAATAAAAAAATAAAAAAATAAAAAAAATGGTTGTTCCGATAGCTGGCAGAGATTGCAATCTTCCCTTTCTAAAAAGGATTTGAGTACAATCTCCACAGAACCTGATATTGATTGCATCTGGGAATATTTTCACAAAAGCCTACTTTCTCCCATGTCCCAATTTATCCCATCCCACCTGCAATTATCCTATGCATCTTCTCGGCCCTGGTATGCTGTATCCTGTGGAGAGGTAGTCATGGTCTGCAGCTTACTTTCTTGACATTGGAAGCTGTCTCAACTCAGGGCAGCTTCACTTCATTCTGTAGCACTCACAACGAGTGTATGTTCTTCCTGGGGCAAACCAGAAAAGACCATCTTGTAAATCTCAAGGCTGAACTCTCCAACCATCCAGCCAGCTTATTCCGCTAAGTCATGGTGGCACCTTGTCAAATCTGTCTGCAGTATATGCTCCCCCTCCATCCGCTTCCTCACCTCAAACAGCATTACTGCAGACTCAGACTGCAGACGGAATGTCTAAATTATGTTTTTTGCCTCCAACTTGCATGTATCCAACCCAATCCCATTCAGTCCTCATATTACACCCTTCAAACCCCCTGCTTAATGCACTGAGTATCCTTCTCACTAAAGAGGGTGAAGGAAGTTCGCTCCAGCCTTGCCCGTAGTTCGGTGAGGGGCCATGTTGTCAAATCCTGATTTGCCCTGCCTGGATCTCAGCAAACATCTCTCCCATCTACAGGAAGGGTGCAAAAACAAATTATATCAACTATAGACCAGTGAGCTTACTTCGAAAAAAAAAAAAAAAAGTCATGGAATCCTTCATTGCAGTTGATGTGAGGTCTTTCCTGTGTTCAGTCAGCCTGATCTTTGATCAGTTCAGCCTCCATCTTGGTCACTGAACTCTGAAACTGCTGCATCTCCTCCATCAGCAATAGCTGGAGTCCTTGAATCTCAGTCGAGAGGTCAAGACTATCTTGCTGGACATATCTTGGGCATTCGCTGCAGTCCGTCACCCTGCTTTGCTTGCGCGGCTCTCTTCCTATGGCATACAAAGCCGCCCACATGCCTGGTTTTCTGACTTCCTCCTCTCATGCATCCAATATGCTGCTATCAAGGGAACCTTCTTATTCCCTACCCCAGTGGAGATTGTAATTCCCCAAGACAGTGTCTTGGACCCAGTCTGTTCCTCATCTACATAAACGACCTCTCTGCTGCTCTGGATAAACCTCGATCCCTTTTGGCAAATGACTCCACTATGTTGTACAGAACCCGTATCCACAGCAACACAGACTGCAGCTGAGCAGACAATTATCACTCTCTGCTGATCTGGAGTTCATTGGATGCTTCTCTGATAAAAGGAGCATTTCCTTAGATCCGAGAAAATCTCACTGTCTGACCCTGTTGCTCCAGATAGATTATAAAACTAACCCATATATCTATCTATTTCCCTGGTTATCCACATGGAGGTTCAGTCTCTTCAGTCAGTCTTTAGGCCACACTATCAGCCACGACCTCTTCTGGACCAAGCAGATAACAAAGCTAGCCTTCCAAAGACAGCCGCAGATTGGGCATCCCCCGTCAATCCAGTTATTTCCTTATAAAATCAGAGATAATCATAATTTACAAGGTCTCTGTCCATAACTCAATGGAGAACTGCTCTCCGGGCCTATGGTCTGATGCAACAACATCACATAAATCTAATGCTCCCAACGTGAACAGAATTTCACATGAGACAGAAACACAAGGTCAGTGCTGTCACAACACAGAAGGGTCAGTAGTCTCTGTTTTTTTTAACCGCCTCTTGTCCGATATTGCGCTCCGCTCCCTCAGCTCTCTGTTCTCCGACCCTCCCCAGCAACTCCAGGATGCACCTGTTTTTTCCAGTAACCCCCTCTGGGTTAAACCTACAAAATCCAGGCTGACTACATGTATGCACTCTTTTCTTCCTAGCTTCTCCCATCTAAGAATCTATGCAGAAGGAGGCCATTCGGCTCATCAAAAGCTGCCAATACTAGCACAAGCTATGGTTGTTTGTCCGTGGCATATCCTTTTAAACGCCGAGTGTCAGTCAAGCAAGGACGTACCACTTTTAAAGTCTTTGGTATGACTCGGCCAGAGTTCCAACTACCAACCTACCAGACTTAGAGTGGACGCTCTAGCCATTACGCCTCCAAGTGTGGTTAATGTGGTTATGCCAGTCCAGACGTTTTCCCACTCTTCCCTTCAGGGCATCAAGCATGCAGTACAAAACCACCTCATGTAATCATCGATCATGACCCATGATCATTACTACCCACGTTAAACCTCTTAACCCTTCCTAACCTAACACTCTTACTCACCGCTGTTTTCAGTGTGTGCTCCCCTCCAATCTCTCTCTTCCGTCATTCCCTTGCCAGTTGTACCAAATTGTCGCCCCACTACCCCCACTGTCGGTTCAACCTTGCTCTTCAATGAACCTCATACCTGTAGAAAAGAAACCGATAAGTGAAAAGGACAATGATATATATTATCCTCATCCTTCCCTTTCTCCTAACTCTTCTGCAATCTCTGACACACTATGAACAGCTCTCCCTACCTCATCTTACCCTACCCCTCCCTCCCCTGTACCCGATGCTCCCCCTCCCTCTTCCTTAATGGTATGGACCTCAAACATCCGGGGCCTCCGCTCAAACCTGATTGATCTTTCCATACAGGTTGCTTCAGACAAACCAGCCTTCATCTGCTTAACAGAAACTTTCCTCCATCAAGATGTCTCTGATTCCTTAATATCTCTTCCTGGTTACTCCCTCCTCCGGCATGATAGACCTGAGCCTCGTCCTGGTGGTGGGGTTGCTATCTTTATTAAAAACTCTCTTCCTCACTTTCCTTGCACTGCCATCTCTGCACCCCACCCCCAAGAGTACCTCTGTCTACAGCTTCCTCTCCGTTCCCACCTTTGGTTCATATGTGTTCTGTAACATCCTCCAAACAGTGATGACTCCATTTACATCTCGCTGTCTGACAACATGGACCAACTTATATCCACTCATCCCAACTCTCTCTTCCTCATATGTGGTGACTTCAACAGTCATCATGCCAGCTGGCTGGGTGTGGGTTCCTCTCTTACCAGCCATGGCATCTCAGCAAAGGATTTCTGTGACTCATTGGGACTGACACAATCTGTCAATTTCCCGACCCGGATCTCAGTCAACGGAGTATCTTCTCTTCCAGACTTAGTTATGACAAACTTCCCTGCAAATGTTTGCTGTTCTTCATCTGCTCCAATCAGTTCTTCTGATCATATGCTTGTTAAAGTGGACATCTCTCTGACCATTCTCAGAGAGCCTCTTAATCGTCGATGAGTCTGGCATTTCACTCAGGCCGACTGGCACGATCTTCAAGCAGCCATCAATCATCTGGACTGGTCTCCCATCTCCACTGCCTCTGGCATCAACTCTTCCTGGGAATTCTTCCAAAGTAAACTGCTCTCTCTCATGCACAGATTTATCCCATCTTGTCTTCAGTTGTCTTACCCTTCCTGCCATCCATGGTACACTGAATCTTGTGGTGAGGAAGTTGCCCTGAAACAAATTGCCTTTGCCTCGTGGAAGCAAATCCAACGGAAGACAATCACAGTTCCTTTCACAAAGCTCGAAACAAGTGTGTGTCTACCCTCAGGAGAGCCAGGAAACAATATCTCTCTAGTCTCAAGACTGAACTCTCAAACCTGTCTCCCTCCTCCAAATCCTGGCAGTGTCTGGTCCAATCTGTTTCTGGTGTTTATTCCCCTTTCATCCCCTCACTTCCCTCAACCGGCTGCACTGCTGAATCCGCACGTGAAAAAGCTGAATGCCTCAACTCTGTGTTTGCCTCAAAATAATGTGTCCCAAACCCGGCCCTCTCTGTACCCACCTTAACTAGTCGTACGAAGTTGCTCCTGGACTCTGCGCCCTTCTCTCCTGGCAAGGTGGAAAAATTCCTGTCAAACCTCGACTCTGATTCTGCAATTGCACCAGATGACATCAGCCCACGGGTCCTAAAATCCTGCTCAGCCGCTCTATCTCACCCTCTCTCCGTTCTCTTCACCCTTTCTTTTGCTCAAGGTCATCTGCCATCTGCTTGGACATCGGACAACATTACTGCTCTACAGAAAAAAGGTGCAGAAACAGATCCTTGCAACTATAGACCAATCAGCCTGCTCCCAATCATCAGTAAGGTCATGGAATCCATCATTGCTTCTGAGATCAAATCCTTCCTCTTCTCCAATGGCTTGATCTCGGAGCATCAATTTAGATTCAGACCAGTTCACTCTACTCTGGAGATGCTGCTTCTGCTGTCTCTTCAATGGATGGAGGTCCTCAATGTCAAACAGGAAATCAGAGCTGTCTCGCTTGACATATCTCGTGCCTTCAATACGTTCTGGAACCCCGCCCTGCTCACCAAACTCTCCTCGTTTGGTATCCATGGAAACCTCCACACATGGCTTGCAGGCTTCCTTTCTGGTGGCAGCCAATGTGTGGCCCTGAATATAATTCTCTCATCTCCCCTTCCTGTTCAGGCTGGAGTTCCCCAAGGCAGTGTTCTGGGCCCTGTGCTTTTTCTGGTCTTCATTAATGATCTCTCTGGCTCTCTGGAAAATCCTATCTGTTTGCTGATGACTCCACTCTCTGCCGCTCCATATCTCAACCATCAGATCAGCAGGCAGCAGCCTCTTCACTCTCTGCAGACCTGGGCAATATCACAAACTGGTCAAACAAGTGGAACATGTCTTTCAATCCTGACAAATCTCACACTTTCACTTTGTCTCTCCGAAAATACCGACTGGACAACCCTCCCATCTACTTTCTGAACAATCCTCTTGAAGAAGTTCTGTCACTCAAGCTTTTGGGTCTCACTATCTGCCATGATCTTTCCTGAGGAAACCACATTTCCAAGCTGGCCTCCAAAGCCAGTCACCGACTGGGCATCTTCCGTCGTGTGAGGTCCTTTCTGGGCACTTCTGAGCTCCTCACCACATACAAAGCTTTCATCCGCAGCTCAATAGAATACTGCTCTCTGCTCTGGGCTGGTGCTCCTGCCTCACACCTAGCTCAGCTTCAAGCGGTTGAAACCAAAGCATTCAGCATCACTTAAAAAAAAAAAAAAAACACCTTTAGAGGCCATTTTTCCCCGCAAGCGGGGGTTGGCCTTTTTCGGGAACTGTGGTTGTTGTTGTTTTTCGGTCCCCTTTTTTGAAGCAATGTTTTACGGCCGGATGCCCTTCCTGACGCCAACCCTTTTTGCCGCTTTTGCTTTTGCAGCATCACTTAGAGGGGTCAATATATGGTTGAACCCCAAACAAATTGATACAAAAGGTTTTTCAATGGATTCTGGTACCATTGGGCATGCTAAATAATACTAAAAATCTAGTAACATCTGACTTCCGGAAAGGGGTCATTTTCAAGATGGCGTCCAAGATGGCCGCCGGGAGCTTAAAATGGCCATATCTCAATTATTATTCAACCTAGAAAGGTGGTTTTGGTGTCTAACCCTAGGTTTTAGGGCCCAAGCAATCCAATTGAATCAATAAAATTACCATGATCAGTTAATTATTTATTGACAAGTCCAAGATGGCATCCCAAGGTGACATCCTGATCCACTAAAATGGCTCTGTCGAATAGTAGTCAACCTAGAGAGATATTTTCAGGGTGTATACCTAGGTTTAAGGCACCCAGGAAATCATTAAAATTACTTAAATAAGCACAAAGTAATCAGGTAATCCAGTAAGCCAGGTTTACCAGCCCATTAGGCATTTGTTGTCTTATACAGTTCGTCGCTATTCATCGTCATCCTTCGACTCACCAGCTAATGAACCAAGTGTGTGTTTCAGATTGGAGATAAGAGTGTAATGTGTCTACACCACTGCCACCTGTGACTCCAGTCCACAGTATTCAGTGATCATTCCAGACAAAGGTTTGTACAAAGCTTGAGAGGTTATGGCAAGGGACAGACTATTTTATATTGGGGAGGGGGGGGGGGGGGGGGGAGGGACTGAAAAATCTGACAAACAATTTATTTTCATCTCAAAAGGAATAAGTATATTATTTGGTACATGTATGCATAAACAAAATCCATATTTTTTAAATATTTCCAAAAGAAATGTACACAACTTGTGGAAGTATGACTTACGTCTATCGTCTACTTACCTGACTCGTCTATCCATTACGATATGGACTACCAGGTACTACTGCCTGTGGACCGTGCCAACTTGAAGAATGTGACAATCCACATAAGTTTCTTCCAGAGGAGTCGGAGGATGACGATGAATAGCGACTAACTGTATAAGACAGCAAATGCCTAATGGGCTGGTAAACCTGGCTTACTGGATTACCTGATTACTTTGTGCATATTTAAGTAATTTTGATGATTTCCTGGGTGCCTTAAACCTAGGTATACACACTGAAAAATCTCTCTAGGTTGACTACTATTCGACAGAGCCATTTTAGTGGATCAGGATGTCACCTTGGGATGCCATCTTGGACTTGTCAATAAATAATTAACTGATGGTAATTTTATTGATTCAATTGGATTCATTGGGCCCTAAAACCTAGGGTTAGACACCAAAACCACCTTTCTAGGTTGAATAATAATTGAGATATGGCCATTTTAAGCTCCCGGCGGCCATCTTGGACGCCATCTTGAAAATGAACCCTTTCCGGAAGTCAGATGTTACTAGATTTTTAGTATGTTATTTAGCATGCCCAATGGTACCAGAATCCATTGAAAAACCTTTTGTATCAATTTTTTTGGGGTTAGGTGAGTTTTTGTTCGTATATTGACCCTCCTCCTCATCAGGTACTACTGCCTCTAGTACTGCCTCTACTACCATCAGGTACCTCATCAGGTACTACATCATGTTGTCTGTGCACCCCTCTAAATGGAATCTCCTGCGATGAAGCTGATTCTGAGGGCCTTTCTCTCTCTCACCGCAAGCAGGTAGGTGATCTTTCTGTCTTCCACCGACACCTCTCCAGCCTAGCTCCCCCAGCTCTGTCTGTGCTCTGCCCCCAAATATTCTACCAGCAACCAAGCAACACAAGATCTGCCAGCAACCCTCTTCTAGTGAAACTGCCAAAATCAAGACTCTCTGCTCACCTTCACTCCATCATTCCTCTTTTCTCCCACCTCTCGAACAAACTCCCACACTCTCTTCAATCCCTCTCCTTCCTCCAGGTCTTTAAAACAGCTGTTCACCACCATCTCTTGTCTTCCCCCATCCAAAACCTTGATCTTTTCTACCCCCATTAAAACACCCCAAATCCACCTCTTTCAATCCCCAACTTCTTTCCTAAAATTCCTAGAAGTGTTCATTTGCTTTATACCGTGTACCCCTCCCTCTCCCCACAGCCCTCCTCCTTCCACAGATCTACCGACGTCCCTGTTCTCTGCTGTTTTTGTGCTTGTGTGCTTCCCTCTCTTTCCCCCTCTTGTCTCCCGCTCCCTTCATTGTATGTTTTATGTGTCTGTGCATGTTTTCATGTTCAATGTGTTAGCTCTTACATGAGCCTCGATTCTGTATACAAAAAATAATAATAATAAAAAATAATAATAATAATAATAAGTAAGAGTTAAAATGACAAATGGTACAGACAGAGATTTCTTACCCTTCCAGTTGCAAAGAAAATAATGAGGAAAGCAACAAATGTTGCGATAAGGATCATCAAGAGGAAACAAACGAGTGGATACTGTTGATTGAGCCAAGTGTATTGCTCGTACTGCTGTCTTCTCCAATCTCCCCTTGATGAATCTGGACTTGTCTCCAAAATGTACTTCTTCCAGCACATGATTGGGTTTGTTTCGTCAGTGCTGGGCTTTTTGATGAAACACAGCTACTCAAAGCAGGTAGTTTCCAACACCAGTGTGGTAGATTTGCGGAAGAACTTTGTGAATTAGGCTGAAGTTAATGGAATGGAACAGCCCAGTTCAAAAGTAATTGTCTTTGTCGTCTGGGTTACACGAGGAGCATTTTCTTTAAACAAGACAAGGCTTGTCACGTAAGGTATTTCATTGGCATGGATTTTCTTGAAGGAACTTGTTTTAAATGAGATCTTGGCCAAAATGCATCCACAGGCCTCAGGTACTCTTCGTTCCACTGTTTTGTTCTGTTCCACAAAACAAGACAGAAAGAAATGATAAATCAATAATAATTCAAAAATTAAATAAATAAATAATAATAGCATCATATTCAATACCATTCATAATCTTTAGACCCTTTTCAGATACTTTAGATCCCCTTAGACATGTATGTGTTTTAAAGATTAGACCCTTTAGACCCTTTAGACACTAACTACTATTGGACCGTACCTTTTAGACCTTTCGACCTTTGGACCATCTAGTCTAGAACCTTTTAAGCACACCACACAAACATCTAGAGCCGAATTTCCCAAAGGCGTTTAAGAGTTAGACGCGTGTAGAATCGCTAATCGTGCGATGATTACCCGTTAAAAGTTAATCGCCAATCGCCAGAGTGTTTATCTAATGCTTGATGAAAGGCTAATCACAAGCGTTTAATTTTAAAAAATAAGTGTTTACATGTCGGCTGGGACATGTTTAAAAGTGCGTTTAAGGCCTTCAAACAAGAATTATGTAAAAATGGACCTGTATTTGTTCAACCTGTATTTTAAAATATCTTGTATTCCAAAAAATAAAAATAAAAACAATTTAAAATATCTTGTAGACCTGTATTTGTACTATCATATACTATCTGGCAGTTTAAGTTACCTTTAGAACAACTATAAGAGTATGGAAGGAGTGGAAAGACATCCCCAGATCTGTATCTATATATATAAAACAGTGTGTGTGTGTGTGTGTGTGTGTGTGTGTGTGTGTGTGTGTGTGTGTGTGTGTGTGTGTGTGTGTGTAATGTTACCGATAGACTCCGAAACGGAGAGGCTCACGTACTTGATATTTGGCACAGACATGGCCATTGAGCCTGGGAAGAACATGGCCGACCTAAAAATTTATTTCATAATATTTTTTTACCATATTTTTACCTCAGCGCATTTCAGCGAGGAATATTATGCATGAATCTGACCGGTGGCAGAGCAGCGCGCTGATTCGCTCAGAGCGATCACGTGATGTTCATTGCCGCCATTAACTCAGGTACGCGTTCGCACGTATTTCAGAGCAAAAAGCGATTGCGTTTTGCACATTTCAGCGAGAAACATTGCCATTCACACCACATAGGGTTTTTTTTCTTTCATCTTTAGATCCATATTTTTTTTCAGCGAGGAATATTATACACGAAATCTGAATCGGTGGCAGAGCAGCGCGCTGATTCGCTCATTCGCGCTCATTGATGACGATCACGATCACGTGATGACGTGATCACGAATGATGTTCGTGACGCGATCACGTGATGTTCCTTGCCGCCAGAAACTCACAGCAAGTAGCATAGATTTTAGCATAATTAGCATTTAGCATGATTTAGCATGATTTAGCATAGATAGTAGCATGTTTCTATCCACCGGAGCGAGGTGAAACACCTCTCAGGTTGAAATAATGTGAGTTATTCCATTCCCGCCGCCAGTTGGCTTCACTTTTCACGGAGTATGAGCGTTCTATATATTTTCAATTCAGTGCGCCCGACTCGCTCACGTACTTGATTTGTGGCATAGACATGGCCATTGGGCCTTCACGGTGTAATTTGTGCGAGGCTTTTGTCCGAGTGAGCTTGAGTCGAGAGGGCGAATGTACGGGTTGGGAATGTACGGGTCTCCCTTCCCCCATCCGGCAACGCCGGTACTGGAGGGTGTCACAGGATCGGTGAGTCTCCAAAATCCACTTCGTGCTGTTGCGAAGATTCAGGACGATGTCGCGATTGTTGTGCTGCTCTCAGACCATGAGAACTGCAACGTCATTGTTGACTGGCCCTCCCCTTCCCTCCCCCTTCCCCCCCCCCTCCCTTCCCCCTCCCCCTCCCCCCTCCCCCCTTCCCTTTTCCCCTTCCCCCTCCCCCTCCCCCCCAGCCGCATATCCCACACTCCCAGGGGCATATCCCACACTCCCAGGGGCATATCCCACACTCCCAGGGGCATATCCCACACTCCCAGGGGCATATCCCACACTCCCAGGGGTATATCCCACACTCCCTTTCACTCCAAAACTGAGTCGGTGGTACCTGTAAAACCCACGATGTGTGTTGATGGCAAGATACTTTTTCGAATTCTCGTCCAAGCGGAGCTGTTGATAGGCGGATTTGAGATCGGGTTTCGTAAAAGTCTTGCCTCCCGTGAGACGAGCATAGAGGTCTTCGATCCTCGGGATTGGATATTTATCCAATGAAGAACACTTGTTCACGGTCATTTTATAATCTCCACATATGCGGATGGACTGGTCCGATTTTATGACCGGAACGATGGGCGCCGCCCATTCGGCGTACTGGATTTGCTCGATGATCCCCAGATTTTCAAGATGATCCAGTTCCTTGTCAATCCGCTCCCGCAAGGCGAAAGGGACTGGGCGAGCTCTGCAAAATATAGGATTGGCATCCCGGTCAACCCTGAGTTTAGCCGTATGTCCTTTCAAGGTTCCAAGCTCATCCTTGAAGACATCCGGGTACGTATCCAGCACATTTTTGAGTGTGTATGCTGCGGTAGGAGAAACGTTGGCTGCCCGGAGTTGATGAATGCTTTTCCACGTCAGTTGAATTATGCTCAACCAGTTCCTGCCGAGTAAGGAAGGGCCCTTTCCAGGAATGACGATCAGGGGTAGGTGAAACTCACGGTTATCGAAGCCCACTGTGACGTCACATGTACCGCAGGGAACAATCTTCTCACCTGTATAGGTGGAGAGTCCATAGGTAGTAGGTTTCAGGTGGGGTCGGTCAGCATCACTCCACAGGTTTGTGAAAACAGCATGGCTGATGAGTGAGACAGCCGCACCAGTGTCGACCTCCATTTGCAATGGTCGATTGTTGACGACAACAGTGGCAAGAAGAGGGTCCCGCCTATGGTGAGAATCAATATGAAGCAGGTCATACGATTCTGAGTTGTCGGAAACAGAGCTCACCTGGTCAAGCTCAGGTTCCTCCGAACCGATAAACTGATGAATCTTGTCAGCAGCTTTTCCTTTTCCCGATTTGCGAGTGATGCAAGCTGGAGCAATATTGCCAGTTTTCGAAAAAAAATGGCAGGTGGCATCTTTGAACAGACACGTCTCCGGAGGGTGCTTTCCGTTGCACCGAAAACATTTGTTGTGGGTTTGAGACTGCACTGGCTTCTGACGAGGAGCCTTGTTCCAACGTTGTGGCTGAACATGATCCAACCGATTCACAGCAGGGCTGGTACCAGACGAGCGAGTGGCACCGATGCTTGTAGCGTTGCGTTCAGCACTTTCCATGGAAATGGCGGTGTCTCTGGCATTTTGGAACGTCAGTCTTCTCTCAGCAAGCAGGCGTCTACGAGTGCGGTCATCGGACATGCCAACCACCAGCAAATCACGAAGCATGTCATCGATCGTGTCCCCAAACTCACACAGATGTGACAGTTTTTTGAGGTGTGCAATGAAGTCTGCGATCGACTGACCTTGCTGCTGTCTGCACATGTAAAAATTAAACCGACACAGGATGACTGAAGGAGATGGGTTGCAATGTTCCTTCAGTTCAAAGCGGCCTTGAGCTCTGCATACGTGAGCTCCTGGATTGTCCGAGGCCGAATCGGGTTTTTAACGAGTGTGAACGTCTCACCTCCGCAAACGGACAGGAAGACGGCCTTCATCCGGCCTTCGGTCGCGATGCCGTTCGCCTCAAAGTAGAAAGACAACCGCTCGGAATACGTGTCAAAATCCCCCTCATCGATATGGCCGAATTCGATGGTCGAATTCATCGATATGGCCGAAAGAAGTCATGGTCTAGATGTTTATCCTCGTCGCCACGTAAGGTATCTCGACAAACTATGATCGATTGTAGTACCCGTTTATTCACTCTGCCGACACAGGCCCGATTCACCTCAGCGCCATCCGAGCTGGGGCGTAACTTCCGGAAAAAACGGAAATAAACTAACCGGGTGTCACGGTGTAGGGATACAACGGTGAATATTTTCAGCTTCATACATGACAATTTCGTAAATGGCATCAGCTCGATTGACTATATGGAACATATAAAGGTATAGCTGTGTTTAACTTTAGGGTGCTGAAGATTTTTTTTGTCAAACTGTCATGCATACACATCCAAAAGATCGGAGATCAAATACCAGGTTTTGTTAAAGGCTTGTATTATTTTACGCTATCAGAGTACCAATCCTATGGGCGATCTTGTTCGAAGCATGCAACACACGTTCTTTGGTCACGTACCTTTATTTGGGCGGTGTATAGGCAACTGACAGCTCCCTCAATCGCTCCCGGAACTAGATTTAAAAAAAATAACAGGTTAGATGCGTGAAGCAAAAACCTGCCTGTTGCTTATAATTCAAAACACCTCACTGCACTGGAAAACGTGGGAATGGGAATACTGTACAGTTAAGGGTGGGATTTGTAATACCTTCTCCCACCTGGAAACGGCGCTCGCTACACGATACACATTTACATCGGGAATTTGCATGTTCTATGCCCCTCCCCTAAGATCACCAGCAAAGATAAAAATACACCTTTGTACTACTTGGGGTCATGCTGCTACTACAACTCAGAACAACCGAGTAAAAACTCAACATCTCCCACGTGAGACTCATTCGCACATCTTGCCAAAATTTGAGCGAAGGAGACAAACACTGTCGCCTGACGCCATTACAGGACTGCTTTCTTATGCGCATGCGCACCCCTCACTGCGTCATCACGTCATTCAACACAATACGTACTGCATACATATTTACATAGGGAATTTGCATGTTCCATGCCCCTCCCCTAAGATCACCAGCAAAGATAAAAACACACCTTTGCACTAATTGGGGTTATGCTGCTACTACAACTCAGAACAACCGAGTAAAAACTCAACATCTCCCACGTGAGACTCATTCGCACATCTTGCCAAAATTTGTGAGTACGTGTGTGTGGTATTGGGAGTTATGTGACTATTAATGATGGACCAGAAACGATGAGCCGCAACCAGTAGTGACGAGCGAGAAGGCTGGTGAGGAAATGGAAGGGAGACGCTGTTAAACGGTTGAGCTGATGTACCTGTGTGTCTGCTACCTTACTATACAACCGTGTGTTCACCGAATACATTACATAAGTGTGCTCTGTATACAGTCTGCTTACACAGAACAAACGTTGGACACAACCCAAAAGGCATGATCTATATTCTATAGTCTATTCAACACCTCGACCATCTATCTACCTGTACTCTCACAGAGCGTCAGTGCTGCTTAAGCAGTTTCGTGGCAAGGGTTATACACTGGGTGGTTTGCCGTTGCCTTCCTAGCAGTAGTTAGGGTAGGAATTTGTTATTTGTTCATGGTGCCGGAGATAGCTTGCCGACTCTTCACGAAGGACACCATAGGACCTTCCATCACCATGTCTACCAACAGAAATGCGGAACATGGGACACACACCGTGCATGCACACCTTGATGACACGCTACCTGTGAAATACCGGGATGACAGTTTATAGGTGGGTCAGGATTCGAACCAAAGATTGATAGCTTAGAGAGGCAATCCTGCCAGCCCCAGCAAACCATACTGCACATGTAATGACTCATTTTTCCATTAATGTTCGTGTACTGTGGTTTGCCCTCAACAATGAGCGAAGTTCTCTCCCCTCATGGAAAAATCTAGAAATTTTCCACCAACCCCCACATTTGATTTCACAATGTCTGCTTTTCCCGATATTTTGGTAGCGAATTTATAACCTGCTGTGTCAAACAATTCTTTGAAACGATAGTTATAGTTGAGTGTGAAAATAAGTAAATAACTACAGTTATAGTTGTGTAAAAATAAATAAATAAATTCGTAAAACTACTGTAGAACCAAATTCAAAACTTTCGATTTTTAAAAAATTTAACTGATCTTAGAGTAAAGAAACTCCATGGAAGTTCAGTGTTGGCATTCCTTCAATCAACCAACAAGGTGTTGTGATTCTTTTAGTTACGGTTAGGGAGTGCCTGACAAAGCGGCTACCTGTATTAGAATCCGGATTAGTGATTGGAAACAGAATGGCTGTGAGTGGGACGACGTTAGTCATGTGGTCGCTCAAGGATCGACGCCAAGATTGTTATTATTTAGAAGAAGTCAGGAAAAAAAAATTATATTAAAAAAAAACAGGTAATGATGGAATTCCCAAAAAACAACCAAACAAGTTAAAAAAGGAATGACAAGGAATGAATGACACCACAATCCTTTTATGGATTGACATCGCGACATATTTTGACGTTTTTCTGTCAATCGCACATAAAACTCTACCATATAAGAGAAGATGTCTGTCTGTGTGTGTGTGTGTGTGTGTGTGTGTGTGTGTGTGTGTGTGTGTGTGTGTGTGTGTGTGTGTGTGTGTCACCATTTTTCTCAGAGATGGCTGAACGGATCTTCGTCAAACTTTCAGAGGTTCATCAGTGAGTGCCTGGAAGTGTTTTAGGGCCCCCCAAAAAAATTATGAAAAAAAAAAATCTTTTTTTTGGAGTGAAAAAAAAAAATATCGCTCGATCGTGCCGAAGCCTTTTTAAATTAATGACAGTTATATACAAGTACACATTCGCACAAATAAATACAAAACAATCACCAGACATTTGAATACAAATACATCAAACAATTCCGGAAGTGTACGAAGTTGGTCGTATGGCTTCTTCTTAGTCTTGATCGGAATCACCCACCAGCATATATATGAACCCCCTTCCTCTTTGCTTCCCTCCTCCCCCCTCCCCTCCCCTTCCCTCCTCCCCTTTCCCCCCACCCCCTTCCCCCTTCCACCCCTCCTTCCCCATTCCACCCCTCCTTCCTCCCCACCTTCCCCCCCTCCTTCCTCCCCCCCCCCCCTTCCCCCCTCCCTCTGGGAGGGAGAGGGAGAGAGAGGAGGGAGAGAAGGAGAGAGATGTAGGGGAGAGAGAGTAAAAGAGAGGGAGGGAGAGAAGGAGAGAGAGGGGGAGAGAGAGAGGGAGGGAGAATGAGAGAGAGGGGAATGAGGAGGGAGGAGGGGTGAGGGAGAGAGAGGAGGGAGAGAGAGGGCGGAGAGGAGGGAGAGGGAGTCAGTGACAGAGAGAATGAGAGAGAGGAACGGGGTGAGAGGGGAAGAGAGAGAGAGAGAGAGAGAGAGAGAGAGAGAGAGAGAGAGAGAGAGAGAGACAGACATGGGAGAGACTGACAGAAAGGGAGGTAGAGAGATAGTGTAGCAGCATAACAAACCTGTTGTGCATTTTGTGATACAAGCACCAAATTTGGCACAAATGTACATTAATATTGTTACAGACGTGGCTTGGATGTTATTTACCGAGCGGTTTTATGGTATGACCACGTCTGCACAAGTTACCCCGATTGCACCCGGGGTTGACTAATCGCGCTATGCTAGACCAATGAAGGAAAAAGAAGACACACGGCTGGAATTAATACGACACGACACCAGGGATACGGTTCTCAAAGGTTGTTATTACAATAATGCGGAAGGTTTAGATTACAGGGACAAGAGGGAAACATAGGAAGGTGGGCACTTAAACACACTTATATTAACCCCAACGGACGACAGATAAACGGGACAAGGCTCACTCACACGGGGTTTGATTGCAACGAAAGCGGGTAGCGATCGCTCCAGGTGCACCTGGAGCTCAGGGCAGGATCACGTACGGTCCAGTTTAAGAGATGCGGTGGAGGTATTGCAGCGCTCGAGGGGTGGCGACTTCTCTCTCCAGGCTGGGGGCGCATCTGTTTCAGCGCTCGCAGGTCCGTCTTTTTCCAGCTGGGGGCGAATCTCACGTCACGTCCGGCAAGCGGCTGCGTATATCCGGCGGGGAGTGACACGCCCTCGGCTCGTTAGCTCCGCCTCGTGGAATCGGCACGTTGCTTCTCATTGGGTGCGTGCGGGGGGGGTTACTGGCTCCGCCCCTGACGAGGAGCTGACAGCCAGCCCCTTCGGGGTAACCCCGTGGAGCGCATGGTCTGGAGCTAATCGAGCCGGTGTGAGGACGCATCCTCCCCCGCTCCGCCGCCATCTCCTCTGTTGTTGTTGTAATTGTTGTTGTAGTTGTTGTTATTGTTGTTGTTTGGGGAAGAAGATGGGAGGAGGTATGGGAAAGGTCCTAAACTCACTACTGATGCCATATAATCACATTCTGGTGCAACGAAGAGTCATAATTAATGGAGACGAGGCCTTAACTGACATAGAATAAGAATAACTAGGAAGATGTCCGAAAGTTGTCTACGTGTGGTGCGGTGGACCTGGGCACGACATTTAATGGGGGAATAAGGGGAAGGTCGGCTCTACTGATTGTTATTTACATGCAATGGGACTAGGGAATGGGGGATCGGGGAAAGTTGGGGAGTATTGGAGAAAATAGGGGAATATTTACAAGCGGATATGGAGGCCAAATTCCATATTCGCAACATTGCACCCTTCTCTACCCTCGGGGCGTCCCGACCCGATAAATTTTTACCTACTTTAGTGTGGCACGCAATGTAGTTCCCTCTACTATTAACTCTACCCTGAGTGCGACAGTTTTACAGATATTCACAAATGAGTAAATATGTCCCCCTGCGACGTTGCACCCTTCTCCTCACAGAAACACACCCACAGGATAACCGAATCCGGAAAGAATTCGCAAACTACACATACAGCCGGTAGGGAGCATTATTTACAAGACTACGCTGCTATTTACACTACGATCCAGGACCTGTTTTTGGAGGAACACATGCAGATGTTATGCATAGAGAGAGCGCGCTTGCCAACATCGATACACCAACCCACGAGTGCTCTGTGGCCGACGGCCTTTAATAACGTGCAGAGCACCCTTCCCGAGCATCAACAGCACCACCCCACCACCAATCGGTGCAGTCACCATTGTTCAATGATTAAAAATAAATGCGACAACCCCTAACCCTGCAGGTGTCTCTTGCTCTTCTTGTGGTGCACTTGGTGTCAACTAAAAGTGGTTCACCTGTATGGCATAGGTGCCACGTTGACCCATAGGTCCATCCACGGGTGGTGCTTGGCCGCAAAAGAACTACGGTCCATTGTGGGTGGCCACCAACATTGCGGTCCATATGGTGTATCGATCCAGGCAGCAAGCAGCGAAAGTGCAGGCCCACAACTGCGTAGCCAGCACCTCTCTCTCCTCTCTCTCTACCCCAAAGCCAGATCCTCGGAGGTGGGAGACAAAAGAATAAACAAGTGAGTAAGGTGGTAAGGGCGCAAAAGTGCACGCAATGTAAGGTGATGCACACTGGGGGCACATGGGAACCAGGTGAGACAGGTACGTTCCTATCGTACGCCCCCCCCCCCCCCCCACCAGGTAACCTACATGGCCCCTCCCTTACCCCTTACTGTATCCACAAAACACAACACTACCCATAAACATCTACTTTACAAATCGACAAACATCCCTACTGTCTTCCCCGTTCCTCCCATAAACCAAATTCGTCTTCTCTCCCTCCTAACCAATCAAATTTGCCATTTTCAACTCTCATCAAAATTTGCCATCTCCAACTGCACATCAAAATTTGCCATCACCAATTCATCATCAGTCCCTCCTAAGGAGGGAGAGATGGAATCACCCCAATGTCTCATCCACGTCGTGATGCGTCTCACAATCCTCACAGCAATTCATCTCCTGCAACAAAACAAAGAAAACACAGGTGTGGAGTCATCATCATCACCACAGGTAAGTGGCTGCGTATGGTGCGACAGGTTCATCAATCCTAACTATTTTCTAAATGACTTTAACAACTTTACACTACCCGGGGTCTCTCTCCGGCCAAACCATTGGCCCTCTTACACTATGGGTTCTAAAAACCAATTCCCATTGGCCAAACTGTGGTGCTCTTCAATTTGGGGTCTCACTCCCCCGATTCATCTCCCGGTGCCCTCGTACAATTTCTGGGCTGCGACGTGTACCTCTCCCAGTGGGTCTACCCACCTGCACACCTCCACCACTGCAGTTGCCTCCGAGCTTACCTGCCCCTTACCCTAACCTAACTAACTGGGGCAGGCCCTCTGGCACTCTCCCCACTCGGTGCCCTCTCTGGCACTGGGCTACCCGGGTCCGTCCTCCGGATCCTCGGGCCCCATCCACAACTCTACCGGCTCCCAGAGCCCACCTGCGGCCTCACCTGGCCGACATCCTCACAGTGGTGGAGTGCCCAACCAACTACACACACTAACAGGCTACACGCCCAGCCATTTCCACAACACTAATGCACCCATTCACAACACCATTCTGCAACCGCACCACAAATGCCAATATCCATCCACAATTTACCTGCACCCTCTACCTAACACTTACACTACCCGCCCCGGGTGCTCGTGAAAGGGGTCCACTCTTCCCCCATCCACACCTTCGCACCATGCACACCACTCCGTACCACTCACTCCAACTTTCTCCACACACCTGTACTTGCACACCTGTGCTCTCACACCTGGTGCCACCGGCACCCTTCTCTCCCCAAGCGCATTCGCGCTGATCCACACACTCACTACTCATACACTGCTCCACACACCTGTCCAATTGCACACCTGTGCAATCACACCTGTTCCATCCTCACACACACGGCATCATCTCAGCTAACTACTCCCTTCTGAAACTTGCGCTTCCCAGTCGTCCCTTGAAACTATTGCGCTCCCACGTCATTATCATCCATACTAATCTACCTGCGTCCCCACTACAGGTATCAGTCACTAACTAAACTTAACGTTACCTAATGTCATCTTCTAGATCCCTACACACCATATCCTAACCCACCCGGGCTAGTTTTCACTGCCATACACCCCATAAGCTATTGCTCCTTTGCCCCACCACATGGGAAGGATGGTGGATTTGCCATCCCACCACATCGGGGGTCTCTCACTATCAATTTTGCACGTCAAATTTCAACAAATTAAAAATTTGCCAATCACCGTACCAATCATCAAATTTCGCCTTTTTCTAATTTCGGGGCCGAAACACTATCATCACCCGTCTACTTATTACATCCTCTCGGTGCGCCAATTCACGTCTGAAGCTCGGCTTCGTAAAGCCAAGCAATGGATGCTGGTTGTTTTGTGCCTGCGGCTGGATGCGTCCGGCACTCGGTGCAGGGACGGGGGCTTACCCGGGCCGAGATCCCATGCATCACCTCGGCGTGGAGCCATCCAATGTCCCGATCTCGACCTGCCGGCACGTCTCAACAAAACGTGGTCGCCATGACGACCCTTTCTATCGGGCTGCCAGCTCCGCCTAGTGGAGCCTGGACGCGGCCGTTCAAAGCGAGGCCCGGCACGCACCGAGGGCCTGCTTCGGCTATAAGTCGTTCTAAACTCTATCCCGTCTAACGTCGATGCTTCACCTGGACGCTTACACCCCGCAGCCCGTTCCTTGCTCACACATCCAGCCGTGCCCATGCTCCTCGTACCTTTCCTTACACACCCAGGTACACTCATTCCACTCACAGCCTTGGTCACACACCTGACCACCGAACACTTTGGCACACACTCGTTGGTAGCACACCTCACCAATACACCTCTTCGCGCCCCCTCCTCGGTCACCTCCTCTGTGACAATCACAGGTGTGCTCTCATTCGCACACCCAACCACGTGCCTCACCACCAACTCCAGCGTGCATTCCCACTCACGCTCTACCATTCCAGGTGTGCATCCTTCCATCCCAGGTGTACATCCTCGCTCACCTGTCACAACTAACTCACGCTCCATGTCACTCTCACTACTTTCACCTCCATTCCTGACAGCGCACTCACCCTTACTCTTGACAGCACACTCTTTCCCCATGCACCTGTCCGTCACACACCTTTCTCGCGCACACTCTCCCGTTACACCCTCTGTAACACTCACCACAGCTGTGCATTCTTCCTTGCCTTTGACAGCGCACTCTTTCCTCATGCACCTGTCCGTCACACACCTTTCTCGCGCACACTCTCCCGTTACACCCTCTGTAACACTCACCACAGGTGTGCATTCTTCCTTGCCTTTGACAGCGCACTCTTTCCCCATGCACCTGTCCGTCACACACCTTCCTCGCGCACACTCTTGCGTTACACCCTCTGTAACACTCACCACAGGTGGACACTCTTCCTTACTTCTGACAGCGCACTCTTTCCTCATGCACCTGTCCGTCACACACCTTTCTCGCGCACACTCTCCCGTTACACCCTCTGTAACACTCACCACAGGTGGACACTCTTCCTTACTTCTGACAGCGCACTCTTTCCTCATGCACCTGTCCGTCACACACCTTTCTCGCGCACACTCCTGCGCACACTCTCCCGTCACACCCTCTGTAACACTCACCACACCACGCTTCCATGTGCTCCCTCGCACACGCGCTACGACCGACTCACTCTCGCCAGCACACTCACTCCTCGGCGTGCACTTTTTCCTCACACACCCCATGGTCGGACATTCTCGCACACCTCTTTTTTCGCACACCTGACCTGTCGCACACCTCACCAACGGCCTTTCACGAACACCCGGGTCTATCTCGACCCCCAAGCTTCTTAAATCCCCTGGCGCATCATACGCACGACCATATTGGTCACCACTTACACCGGGTCCTCTTCCTCTTCGCTTCTCCTCCATCACCTGCGAATCCCTCATCCGGTTAATGAGCACATCATCACGATCCAAACACAGACTTTGGACCAATTCTTTTATCTCCTCTTTTATCTCTTTCTTATCCCCTCTCCGTCGCTTCTTAATTTCGCTCATCCCTTCTTCCACTTCTTCTAATTTGTGCTTCACCTCTTTTATTCCCCGGTACGTCTCCTCAAGCTCGTCCTCCAAGGCTACCTTGACCGTTTCCAGGTGCGTCCTCACCTGCCGGTCCTTCGTCTCCATTACCTCTATGACCTCGTCCAACCTCGTTGTCAGTCCCTCACGTACCATCTGACATTCCCTCTTCGTCGCTACCAAGTCATCTTTTAGTTCTTTCTGTGTCGCCTTTAAACCTCCTAATACCGCAGTGTTCCTTTGAACCTGCTCCACTAACTCCGTCTGTCCCACCGTCAGCTGCTCCACCTCCTGCGTCAGGTCCTCTATGCCCCCTTGTAACTTTACAGTCCCCTTTCTCACCTCCTTCTCCATGTGCTCCTTACAGTGCCTCACCTCCTCGCGCACTCCTCCGACCTCCTCACTCACTCCTCTTCTGATCTCCTCTCCCATCACTTGCATCTCCTGCCCAGATGCCACCCTCATCTGCTCCATTTCCTCCCTGTTAGCATCCAGTTTGGTTTCTACCCCCATTCTGACCCCCTCTATCTGCTGCTCCATTTGTTTAACTTCCCTTTCCGCTTGGTCCCTCATGTCCCTCAATTTGCCTTCCATACTGTTTTCTAACCCCTCTAACCCAGTTTTCACTCCCTCTATCTGATTCTCCTGGGCAGCCATTCTATTTTCTACCCCCATTAACCCATTTTTCACTTCTTTTATTCCGTTGTCTAACCCCTCAAAATTATTGTCTAACTTCCCAAATTTCTTGTCTAACTCCTCAAAATTATTGTCTAACTCCTCACCGGTACCCCTCGCTTCGTCCCTCATTACCCCCATTTGGCCCTTCAATCGCTCACTCCGAGCATCCATCCGGTTCCCCATTTCCTTCATTTGGCCCTCTAATCGCTCACCCTGAGCCCTCATTCCCACAATTTGGTCTCCCATTCGTTCCATAAGGGCCCTCATTTGCAACATAAAAAGGTTCGGATCCACCAGGGGCGCTGCCACGGTCGCGGGCGCGGTGACCAGCGAGGCGCCATTTTGCGCGTCTGCTACCCTCGCTGCTTCGCTCTCCTCATGTCCCTCATGTCCCTCAATTTGGTCCTGGACCGACCCTGCTTCACTCTCCCCTACCGGACCCCAGCCGTCATTTTCAACTCTCATCAAAATTTGCCATCTCCAACTGCACATCAAAATTTGCCATCACCAATTCATCATCAGTCCCTCCTAAGGAGGGAGAGATGGAATCACCCCAATGTCTCATCCACGTCGTGATGCGTCTCACAATCCTCACAGCAATTCATCTCCTGCAACAAAACAAAGAAAACACAGGTGTGGAGTCATCATCATCACCACAGGTAAGTGGCTGCGTATGGTGCGACAGGTTCATCAATCCTAACTATTTTCTAAATGACTTTAACAACTTTACACTACCCGGGGTCTCTCTCCGGCCAAACCATTGGCCCTCTTACACTATGGGTTCTAAAAACCAATTCCCATTGGCCAAACTGTGGTGCTCTTCAATTTGGGGTCTCACTCCCCCGATTCATCTCCCGGTGCCCTCGTACAATTTCTGGGCTGCGACGTGTACCTCTCCCAGTGGGTCTACCCACCTGCACACCTCCACCACTGCAGTTGCCTCCGAGCTTACCTGCCCCTTACCCTAACCTAACTAACTGGGGCAGGCCCTCTGGCACTCTCCCCACTCGGTGCCCTCTCTGGCACTGGGCTACCCGGGTCCGTCCTCCGGATCCTCGGGCCCCATCCACAACTCTACCGGCTCCCAGAGCCCACCTGCGGCCTCACCTGGCCGACATCCTCACAGTGGTGGAGTGCCCAACCAACTACACACACTAACAGGCTACACGCCCAGCCATTTCCACAACACTAATGCACCCATTCACAACACCATTCTGCAACCGCACCACAAATGCCAATATCCATCCACAATTTACCTGCACCCTCTACCTAACACTTACACTACCCGCCCCGGGTGCTCGTGAAAGGGGTCCACTCTTCCCCCATCCACACCTTCGCACCATGCACACCACTCCGTACCACTCACTCCAACTTTCTCCACACACCTGTACTTGCACACCTGTGCTCTCACACCTGGTGCCACCGGCACCCTTCTCTCCCCAAGCGCATTCGCGCTGATCCACACACTCACTACTCATACACTGCTCCACACACCTGTCCAATTGCACACCTGTGCAATCACACCTGTTCCATCCTCACACACACGGCATCATCTCAGCTAACTACTCCCTTCTGAAACTTGCGCTTCCCAGTCGTCCCTTGAAACTATTGCGCTCCCACGTCATTATCATCCATACTAATCTACCTGCGTCCCCACTACAGGTATCAGTCACTAACTAAACTTAACGTTACCTAATGTCATCTTCTAGATCCCTACACACCATATCCTAACCCACCCGGGCTAGTTTTCACTGCCATACACCCCATAAGCTATTGCTCCTTTGCCCCACCACATGGGAAGGATGGTGGATTTGCCATCCCACCACATCGGGGGTCTCTCACTATCAATTTTGCACGTCAAATTTCAACAAATTAAAAATTTGCCAATCACCGTACCAATCATCAAATTTCGCCTTTTTCTAATTTCGGGGCCGAAACACTATCATCACCCGTCTACTTATTACATCCTCTCGGTGCGCCAATTCACGTCTGAAGCTCGGCTTCGTAAAGCCAAGCAATGGATGCTGGTTGTTTTGTGCCTGCGGCTGGATGCGTCCGGCACTCGGTGCAGGGACGGGGGCTTACCCGGGCCGAGATCCCATGCATCACCTCGGCGTGGAGCCATCCAATGTCCCGATCTCGACCTGCCGGCACGTCTCAACAAAACGTGGTCGCCATGACGACCCTTTCTATCGGGCTGCCAGCTCCGCCTAGTGGAGCCTGGACGCGGCCGTTCAAAGCGAGGCCCGGCACGCACCGAGGGCCTGCTTCGGCTATAAGTCGTTCTAAACTCTATCCCGTCTAACGTCGATGCTTCACCTGGACGCTTACACCCCGCAGCCCGTTCCTTGCTCACACATCCAGCCGTGCCCATGCTCCTCGTACCTTTCCTTACACACCCAGGTACACTCATTCCACTCACAGCCTTGGTCACACACCTGACCACCGAACACTTTGGCACACACTCGTTGGTAGCACACCTCACCAATACACCTCTTCGCGCCCCCTCCTCGGTCACCTCCTCTGTGACAATCACAGGTGTGCTCTCATTCGCACACCCAACCACGTGCCTCACCACCAACTCCAGCGTGCATTCCCACTCACGCTCTACCATTCCAGGTGTGCATCCTTCCATCCCAGGTGTACATCCTCGCTCACCTGTCACAACTAACTCACGCTCCATGTCACTCTCACTACTTTCACCTCCATTCCTGACAGCGCACTCACCCTTACTCTTGACAGCACACTCTTTCCCCATGCACCTGTCCGTCACACACCTTTCTCGCGCACACTCTCCCGTTACACCCTCTGTAACACTCACCACAGCTGTGCATTCTTCCTTGCCTTTGACAGCGCACTCTTTCCTCATGCACCTGTCCGTCACACACCTTTCTCGCGCACACTCTCCCGTTACACCCTCTGTAACACTCACCACAGGTGTGCATTCTTCCTTGCCTTTGACAGCGCACTCTTTCCCCATGCACCTGTCCGTCACACACCTTCCTCGCGCACACTCTTGCGTTACACCCTCTGTAACACTCACCACAGGTGGACACTCTTCCTTACTTCTGACAGCGCACTCTTTCCTCATGCACCTGTCCGTCACACACCTTTCTCGCGCACACTCTCCCGTTACACCCTCTGTAACACTCACCACAGGTGGACACTCTTCCTTACTTCTGACAGCGCACTCTTTCCTCATGCACCTGTCCGTCACACACCTTTCTCGCGCACACTCCTGCGCACACTCTCCCGTCACACCCTCTGTAACACTCACCACACCACGCTTCCATGTGCTCCCTCGCACACGCGCTACGACCGACTCACTCTCGCCAGCACACTCACTCCTCGGCGTGCACTTTTTCCTCACACACCCCATGGTCGGACATTCTCGCACACCTCTTTTTTCGCACACCTGACCTGTCGCACACCTCACCAACGGCCTTTCACGAACACCCGGGTCTATCTCGACCCCCAAGCTTCTTAAATCCCCTGGCGCATCATACGCACGACCATATTGGTCACCACTTACACCGGGTCCTCTTCCTCTTCGCTTCTCCTCCATCACCTGCGAATCCCTCATCCGGTTAATGAGCACATCATCACGATCCAAACACAGACTTTGGACCAATTCTTTTATCTCCTCTTTTATCTCTTTCTTATCCCCTCTCCGTCGCTTCTTAATTTCGCTCATCCCTTCTTCCACTTCTTCTAATTTGTGCTTCACCTCTTTTATTCCCCGGTACGTCTCCTCAAGCTCGTCCTCCAAGGCTACCTTGACCGTTTCCAGGTGCGTCCTCACCTGCCGGTCCTTCGTCTCCATTACCTCTATGACCTCGTCCAACCTCGTTGTCAGTCCCTCACGTACCATCTGACATTCCCTCTTCGTCGCTACCAAGTCATCTTTTAGTTCTTTCTGTGTCGCCTTTAAACCTCCTAATACCGCAGTGTTCCTTTGAACCTGCTCCACTAACTCCGTCTGTCCCACCGTCAGCTGCTCCACCTCCTGCGTCAGGTCCTCTATGCCCCCTTGTAACTTTACAGTCCCCTTTCTCACCTCCTTCTCCATGTGCTCCTTACAGTGCCTCACCTCCTCGCGCACTCCTCCGACCTCCTCACTCACTCCTCTTCTGATCTCCTCTCCCATCACTTGCATCTCCTGCCCAGATGCCACCCTCATCTGCTCCATTTCCTCCCTGTTAGCATCCAGTTTGGTTTCTACCCCCATTCTGACCCCCTCTATCTGCTGCTCCATTTGTTTAACTTCCCTTTCCGCTTGGTCCCTCATGTCCCTCAATTTGCCTTCCATACTGTTTTCTAACCCCTCTAACCCAGTTTTCACTCCCTCTATCTGATTCTCCTGGGCAGCCATTCTATTTTCTACCCCCATTAACCCATTTTTCACTTCTTTTATTCCGTTGTCTAACCCCTCAAAATTATTGTCTAACTTCCCAAATTTCTTGTCTAACTCCTCAAAATTATTGTCTAACTCCTCACCGGTACCCCTCGCTTCGTCCCTCATTACCCCCATTTGGCCCTTCAATCGCTCACTCCGAGCATCCATCCGGTTCCCCATTTCCTTCATTTGGCCCTCTAATCGCTCACCCTGAGCCCTCATTCCCACAATTTGGTCTCCCATTCGTTCCATAAGGGCCCTCATTTGCAACATAAAAAGGTTCGGATCCACCAGGGGCGCTGCCACGGTCGCGGGCGCGGTGACCAGCGAGGCGCCATTTTGCGCGTCTGCTACCCTCGCTGCTTCGCTCTCCTCATGTCCCTCATGTCCCTCAATTTGGTCCTGGACCGACCCTGCTTCACTCTCCCCTACCGGACCCCAGCCGTCTTGATCCGCCATAGCGCGACTTGCAAAATTCGAGTTTCGTAAAACAAAACAAATTTCGGCCGCTCCAAATTTTGACCAAATTTTTTTTTTTTCCTCTATTCGTTTTTTTTTTTTTTCTTCAAAATTTGGTCGGGCCTCGAATCTCACTCCCGACACCAATTGTTACGGTACTAACACAATTGGTGTCCAAAATTTGGGCTAAATAAATTTAGTCCCAGGTTCGAATCCCACTCCTGACACCAATTGTTACAGACGTGGCTTGGATGTTATTTACCGAGCGGTTTTATGGTATGACCACGTCTGCACAAGTTACCCCGATTGCACCCGGGGTTGACTAATCGCGCTATGCTAGACCAATGAAGGAAAAAGAAGACACACGGCTGGAATTAATACGACACGACACCAGGGATACGGTTCTCAAAGGTTGTTATTACAATAATGCGGAAGGTTTAGATTACAGGGACAAGAGGGAAACATAGGAAGGTGGGCACTTAAACACACTTATATTAACCCCAACGGACGACAGATAAACGGGACAAGGCTCACTCACACGGGGTTTGATTGCAACGAAAGCGGGTAGCGATCGCTCCAGGTGCACCTGGAGCTCAGGGCAGGATCACGTACGGTCCAGTTTAAGAGATGCGGTGGAGGTATTGCAGCGCTCGAGGGGTGGCGACTTCTCTCTCCAGGCTGGGGGCGCATCTGTTTCAGCGCTCGCAGGTCCGTCTTTTTCCAGCTGGGGGCGAATCTCACGTCACGTCCGGCAAGCGGCTGCGTATATCCGGCGGGGAGTGACACGCCCTCGGCTCGTTAGCTCCGCCTCGTGGAATCGGCACGTTGCTTCTCATTGGGTGCGTGCGGGGGGGGTTACTGGCTCCGCCCCTGACGAGGAGCTGACAGCCAGCCCCTTCGGGGTAACCCCGTGGAGCGCATGGTCTGGAGCTAATCGAGCCGGTGTGAGGACGCATCCTCCCCCGCTCCGCCGCCATCTCCTCTGTTGTTGTTGTAATTGTTGTTGTAGTTGTTGTTATTGTTGTTGTTTGGGGAAGAAGATGGGAGGAGGTATGGGAAAGGTCCTAAACTCACTACTGATGCCATATAATCACATTCTGGTGCAACGAAGAGTCATAATTAATGGAGACGAGGCCTTAACTGACATAGAATAAGAATAACTAGGAAGATGTCCGAAAGTTGTCTACGTGTGGTGCGGTGGACCTGGGCACGACATTTAATGGGGGAATAAGGGGAAGGTCGGCTCTACTGATTGTTATTTACATGCAATGGGACTAGGGAATGGGGGATCGGGGAAAGTTGGGGAGTATTGGAGAAAATAGGGGAATATTTACAAGCGGATATGGAGGCCAAATTCCATATTCGCAACAATATGTTGCGAACATTTTCAGATATTGGGCCACTTGAAATTCCGTAATTTTTTTTTTCAAATTTTTTCAAATTTCGTAATTTCAAATTTTTCGGGTGACACCGTCACAATTTCGGTCTTCGAGGCCGGCCGATATAGTGGGGCGGCTTAGCCCAAATATTCAAAAGAATTGTGCATTTTGTGATACAAGCACCAAATTTGGCACAAATGTACATTAATATGTTGCGAACATTGTGTGGTCAGCAATGAAGACGAGAGTCTGAATTACATGTATGCAAAAGACCTTGTGAACCAGTGAAGCAAATACACGGGTAAGCATGAATTAAATCTCGGGCATGATATAATTTCCATGATGTTTACCTCTACACTCAATGGTGGAAGGAGGTAATGTTTTGATCCCAGCTTGTCTGTATGTCTGTTTGTCTGTTAGTCCACAAAATTCCAGACAAAGGTTGTAGTAGTGGTAGTTGTAGTGGTAGTGGTGATAACAGAAATTGTTATATAGAACTGAACTTATATTATTATTATATGCAGAAAATAACTTCATTTCTATATGCCCTGCAGTGGACAGGTTAATTGGTTTATGCACTGAAGGGGTCACCCTGGTGTGCACTGCTGTGTTCTGCCTCACTGAGTTGTTCAGGTATGATGTACTCAGCACAAGCTTCCGGTCGGCCCGGAGGTGGGGGTGCGGGGCCTGTCACGGAACGTCAAAACAAACGGCCTGCCGGGGCCGCCCAAAAGTCGGGCGTGAGGGGCGCGTCCACTAATGGAACGCCTCTCGCTTCCCAGATCGAGGGCCACGTGGTCAGGAGAACCTCGTCCCTTCCGGTCACACTTTGCCTATCGGCCGGCCTCGAAGACCGAAATTGTGACGGTGTCACCCGAAAAATTTGAAATTACGAAATTTGAAAAAATTTGAAAAAAAAAATTACGGAATTTCAAGTGGCCCAATATCTGAAAATGTTCGCAACATATTAATGTACATTTGTGCCAAATTTGGTGCTTGTATCACAAAATGCACAATTCTTTTGAATATTTGGGCTAAGCCGCCCCACTAAGAGGGGGGAGACAGAGAGAGACCTTGAACCCCTTGGTGACACTTTTAAACAACAATAAAGCAGATATTTGTGTCATACACAACATTCATACTTTTTCATTATGATAAAAACCTTTGAAAATCAAACTATATTCTTTAAGCTTCCTGATATATGAGTTAAGGAGAGAATGTGCAGACTTGTTGTAAAGAGCAGCCACAACTTCCCTCATTATGTTCACATGGAAAGCCGCTTCCCTCATTTCTTTCCAGGTATACCAGAGACATTGAACGACAGCTGTGATAAGTTTTGAGAAAAGGTTGAGGGCCTTTTAGTGTTTTGTGCATCAAAACATAAACACAAGATGTCACCTTCAAAACGGAGTCAGTGCTACAAACAGGAAAAAAAATGTAGCTGGATTCCAGGTGACTGCCAACGACGTGTCACGTGTTACATCTTTTCTGTTTAACAACAAATATGAAACTATTTGTTGTGATGAAAACCTCCATTTAAATATCCCATGTGTTTGTACTGAACCGGTCAGGCCTGCGGTCAATTCAAGGACATCCATCCCCTGTGGGCTCTGATGTGATATGGAAGCAGAATTTATTTAAAAAGAAAAAGTGAGTTTATTTATACCAAGCTCTTTATTTAATCACAGATCGATATAATGTAATCACCTTACTGTAATGAAATGGACTTGAATGCACTCAATGGAAGAGCAATAAGATCAAGTTACGTTTACCGTAATCACCTATTTCAATACAACATTACAGCCAACGAGCTGTCCTGATACAACAACAATGTGATAAAGATCAAATACAAATGTTAATCCAACAGAGAATTCCTTTGTTTTAAACATAAATAAAATGGAGCATATGCTGGACAGGTTCAGGTTCACGCAACCCGAACAATCAACAATGTTAACAGACTGGACACGGGTTAAATATTCATATTTACATAATGGAATAAGGGTGGGTAAATGGCCTTGCTGGGACAGTATTCAGACTGACACACTCACACACACACACACACACACACACGTACACACACACACGTACACAAACATGTACACACACACACACACACACGTACACAAACATGTACACACACACACACACACACACGTACACAAACATGTACACACACACACACACATACACACACACACACACACACACATACACACACATGTACACACACACACACACACACACACACACACACATGCACAGACAAATACACACACAAACATACACAAACATGTACACACACACACACACACACACACACACGTACACACACACACGTACACAAACATGTACACACACACACACACATACACACACACACACACACACACACATACACACACACATGTACACACACACACACTCACACACACACACACACACACGTACACACACACACAAACATGTACACACACACACACACGTACACACACACACACGTACACAAACATGTACACACACACACACATATACACACACACACACACACACACATACACACACACATGTACACACACACACACACACACACACATGCACAGACAAATACACACACAAACATACACACAGAGAATCACACACATGTACACACATACACACACACACACACACACGTACACACACACACGTACACAAACATATACACACACACACACACGTACACACACACACGTACACAAACATATACACACACACACACACACACACACACACACACATGCACACACAAATACACACACAAACATACACACAGAGAATCACACACATGCACACATGCACACACACACACACGTACACAAACATATACACAAACACACACACACACATGTACACACACACACACACACATGTACACACACACACACACACATGCACAGACAAATACACACACAAACACATACACACAGAGAATCACACACACACACACACACACACACACACACACACACACACACACACGTGTGGGGGCGCAACTTTCACTGCAGTTCCAAGTACAGTATTCTCAGCGATGATTCAAAATTTCGAGCACAATTTCAATCACAGTTGATAAAATGCCCGTTCAACATCGCTGCCTGTGCCAACATTCTGCTAAGATATTCCTTAATTAATCCAGGGTGGAAAAGGTTCTTCTTCTGACAAAGGAATTCAAAATTCCTCCCAAACTGCAATTTATTTTTAGCCAAATGTATCCAAAGCCAAATGTGATGTTTTAGCTTGAGGACAAATGATCAAAATGAAACAAAACCATGGAATGGCCATGTTCACCAACATGTAGTTGTAATTGAAAGTTTATTTTAAAAGTTTCATTATTATTATTTATTATTTAATTGCCTCCACCCTCGTTATTGTGATGAACGACTTCATCATTATTAACATACAGTATCGCTTTTTACCATCATTATCTTTTTCAGGATACAGCAAATTAGTTCTGTGGTCTCCAAATTGAACATTAGCCATGGTTCAGTACACCCAGGGCCGGCGCGACCATTAGGCCAACTAGGCAGCCGCCTCGGGCGCAGACATCAGAGGGGCGCATTACTGAACTTGTAGCGATAGATCGGAGACTTCCAAAGTCTATGCTGCCACAAGAAGTACTTCTCTTCATGCTACAACAAAAACTCCTGGATAATGTGCCGAATGTTTCCGTTGCTTTAAGGATCCTTCTCACACTTCCAGTATCAGTGGCAAGTGGTGAACGTCGTTTCTCAAAGCTCAAAGTTATAAAACTTTACATACGCTCTACAATGTTGGAAAAGAGACGAGTTGGCTTGGCAACTATATCAATTGGACATGCCCAGGCATCAGCACTCGATCTGGTTGAATTGTGACAAAATTTGCAAAGGCAAAGACACGCAAAGTGAGATGTTGATGTGTCTGAAATTGAAACTTTTATGAGACGTTTTTAACTCTGTTTGTCTGTTTTTTTGTTTGTTTCCCTGTCTTGTCTGACTGTAAGCGAAATATTGTGGTGACATGACGTGTTGGTTACGCCAAGTATCCTTAAATGGTATATATACTTAAAGGTGTGTGAAGTAAAAGGTTTGAATGTTGTGTTGCCAATGGCTGAGGTATGCATTATACCGAGTGCCCTTTAGTTCAAAATGATTTGTGTGCCAAAATATTTTATTTTGTATTTGCGAAAGATAATCAAAGATTGATTATTTAAAATTTTGATTTTGCATATCTACAACTTATTGCTCAAACCAAAAACTGTTTTGTTTATCTGTAATTTCCATTCTCACACTCATAAAGGGACCACTTTCTTTATTTTGCATGGCAAACCACATGTAGTGTCATAGTTTTTAAGTGAAAGCCCATTTGCCCCAAAGCGTGGGGTAACAGGGCCAGTGCCATATTAATGGATATTGCACCTTTAATACTGGTGCTCTTGGCATCTTACGGTACTTATTCTTGCAATTTAAAATAAATTTAGCAGTTTCAAGTTTTCTGCTTTTAATTTTTCCTACAAAACATCTTTTTAGTAATCGAAGATGGCAAAAAAAATTTGGGTGGGGGGGGGGGGGGTGGACGGATGCAAGTAGCTGGCCTTGCTTAGGGCGCAAAATAATCTGGCGCCGGCCCTGACTGTACACCATATCATTCACAACGTGCTGGGGTTCTGCGAAGTGTCTGCAAGGTGGGTGCCTCGATTACAACTCACACCCGAACTGAAAGAACGGTGAATGGACACATCTGAAGAACTTCTGCAACATTACGAAACAGAAGGTGGTACTTTCTTCCAGCGCGCAGTGACTGGGGATGAAAGCCTGGTCCACTACTTTCAGCCACAAACGAAGAGGGCAAGCAAAGAGTGGCGCCATTCAACTTTACAGAAGCCCAAAAAATTCCGCACACAGCCGTCCGCCGGAAAAGTGATGCTGACGCTCTTCTGGGATAGCCGAGGCCCACTTGTAGAGCATTACATGCCCAGAGGGACCACAGTCACCAGTGCATCATACTGCGACCTCCTTAAAAATCATCTGAAACCAGCAATCA
>NC_136262.1:132892948-132903674 GCF_964187855.1 Myxine glutinosa | reverse complement strand
CGGGGCCCAGAACACTACCTTGGGGAACTCCAGCCTGAACAGGAAGAGGAGATGAGAGCAAACCCATTCAGGGCCACACGTTGACTTGGCATTCAATATGGAATTTTTTTTTTCTTGACTTGGGTTTACTTTCTTACTCAGTATATCAATCTGGTGAGTTTCTTTTACACTTTGGTGATTTATTTGTTAAAAGAACCATGTCACTGATTGTCTGTCGTAGCAAGAAGTCAACAACAGGATTATATCACAGGTGGCGTGGCAAAATGTACGGACAGGTGCATTTGATGATTGGCTTCACAGTCGGGTATACAAGGGTTGTTGCGTTCTGTATTAGTGGAAAAACAACTGCTGCACGTCTCCAAAAGTTATTGCCGCTTCCTCTGGAGATGGTCCGTCAACTCGACAATGCTGTTTGTCATGGAGTGGTGGCTTTACGAAATTACGGCATGAAACAGCGTGCTATTGCTCAGCAGTATGGCATCACTCAAGGTCAGGTGTCAAAGATCCTGAAACGAAATGATCAGAGGGGTGTCCCTACTCCAATACCGAGGCCAGGACGTCCCCGCAGAACCACAAGGAGGGATGATTGCCAGCTGCACCGGTTAGCCCGCAATGGCCGTACCAAGTCAGGTAATCGGCTTCGGTCTGAGAGGCAGCAACTGACAAATGTGCCTGTATCCAGAAGGCTCGTCAACCAACGACTGGTTCAAGCAGGCTATCGTGCCAGGCGTCCCCTGAGAAAGCCACGCCTGACCAGACAACACCGCCAGCGCCGATTGCAGTGGGCCAGAGAGCACCGTCAATGGCAGCCAGGACACTGGAATCACGTGATCTTCAGTGACAAGTCTAGATTTCTGGTCTTTCCTCAAGATGGCCCACGTCCCGAGTGTGCAGACAAGTGCATGAAGCCTACAACAAAGATTGTATAGTGCCAAGAGTCCAAGCTGGAGGTGGTGGGGGTGACCGTTTGGGCTGCTTTTCATGCAGGGGGCAAAACTGACCTGGTTGTTCTGAATGGAAACCTGAACCAGTTCAAGTGCAGGGCCATTCTGGAAGAAACATTGCTTCCATTTGCTCGTGCAGACTTTCGAGGAAACTTTGTCTTCCAAGATGACAATGCACGGCCTCATCGTGCTCGCATGATCCAACACTTTCTTGCTGACCGTGGTGTAGAGCATATGGAGTGGCCTGCCATGTCCCCGGGATATGAATCCGATAGAGAACTTCGTGAGCAGAATTAACACGTCAAATCGACCACTCGGCCCAGCAGCCGACCTCTGTGCGTGAATTGCAGCAAGCTATTGTCACTGCATGGCAAGCGATTCCTGTCCCAAACCTTGGCAAATCTCGTGAACAGCATGCCTCAATGTGTGCGTGCCCTCCTGAATGCTCGTGGGGGTTACACGAAGTACTGAACTGTAATTTTACTGTCCGTAATCCCAGTCGTAATTTAACTTTTGTTTTTGTAAAAAAAATTTTTGGCTAATGTGCAAAATAAAGAGATACTTCTGGAAAACGTACAGAAGTTTAACACAGTATTGTCCGTGAATTGAGTTCGATATCAGTTCTTACATCACTTTCAAGGATAAATTTATTTGTTTCGAAATGTCAAATGTGGTTTTTGTTTCTTTTAAAGGTCACATTAACAAAATCTAGAATAATTTCAACATAATTCCAATGAACTTTTGGTTCTCAGTCATCTTGAAAAGTAAGTTCACCCCCCACAAAAAAAATATTCCATATTAAATGCCAAGTCTGTATATATATTCTATATATATATATACGTATATATATATATATATGTATATATATATATATATATCATATATATATATAGTATATATATATATATATATATATATATATATATATATATGTGTGTCGTGTGTGTGTGTGCAGTCTCCTGTCCTGTGTTGTCCTGTCTTGTCTTGTCTTGTGTCACTGAACTACTTTCTCACACTTTTGTGGAATCGTACCAAACTTCTGGTATGCACATATCTCTCCCGTCAGTATATCCTAAGGGTTTTTTTTTGTTTTGTTTTTTCCCAATTTTTTTTGTTTTTTGGGGGGGGAATTTTGTTTTTTTTCAACTTCATGTGATATCACGTATATTACAAATACATTTGTGCAAAATAATTGTTTGAATTATGATTGGTGTAAACCATGACAAAACAGTAACTCAGGTACAGTCATTTATCTATCTATATATCTACACATCTGGGCAGTGTCTCCGTTGTCACTTAACGACTCCCGTTGTCACTTAACGACTCCCTCAAACTTTTGTTTCTGTGGTTGTGAAGTGTTTTTGATCAGGTTGTGGTGGTTTTGAATCACGTGGTGGTTTTGAATCACGTGGTGGTGTGGTATTTTGAATTATGTGGTGGTGACGTGTTTTTAAATGACGTGGTGTTGAGGTGTTTTTAAATCACATGGCGGTGAGGTATTTATAATTACGTGGTGGTGAGGTGTTTAAAATTTTGTGGTGGTGAGGTGTTTTTAATTACGTGGTGGTGAGGTGTTTTGAATTACGTGGTGGTGAGGTGTTTTGAATTACGTGGTGGTGAGGTGTTTTGAATTACGTGGTGGTGAGGTGTTTTGAATTACGTGGTGGTGAGGTGTTTTGAATTACGTGGTGGTGCGGTGTTTTTAATTTCGTGGCTATGAGGTGTTTTTAATTTCGTGGTGGTGAAGTGTTTTTAATTTTGTGGTGGTGAGGTGTTTTTATTACGTGTTTTATGGCTGTGAGGTGTTTTTAATTTTGTGGTGGTGAGGTGTTTTTATTACGTATTTTATGGCCGTGAGGTGTTTTTATTACGTGTTTTATGGCCGTGAGGTGTTTTTATTACGTGTTTTATGGCCGTGAGGTGTTTTTATTACGTGTTTTATGGCCGTGAGGTGTTTTTATTACGTGTTTTATGGCCGTGAGGTGTTTTTATTACGCGTTTTATGGCCGTGAGGTGTTTTTATTACGTGTTTTATGGCCGTGAGGTGTTTTTATTCCGTGTTTTATGGCTGTGAGGTGTTTTTAAATTCGTGGCTGTGAGGTGTTTTTATTACGTGTTTCATGGCTGTGTTTTTAATTTTGTGGTGTTGAGGTGTTTTTAATTTCGTGGTGGTGAGGTGTTTTTAATTTCGTGGTGGTGAGTTGTTTTGAATTATGTGGTGGTGAGGTGTTTTGAATTATGTGGTGGTGAGGTGTTTTGAATTACGTGGTGGTGAGGTGTAATCGTCCCAAACTTCCAGTCTGCACCTACCCCTCCCGTATGTATGTGCTGAGGGGTTCTTTCTTGAAAAAAAAACATTCAACCTAAATCTTCAACCTAAATTGCCTATAAAAATGTAATATCACAAACACAACAAATACATTTGTGGAAAATAATTGTTTGTATTATGATTGGTGTAAATCATGACAACACAGCAACTCAGGTACAGTCATTATCCTCAGCTAAAATAAGCCCGTTCCTTAGTAACGTCGCGAGCCGAGCCAAGCTCGTATATATATATATATATATATATATATATATATATATATATATATATATATATATACATACACGAGCAGAAGTATCCGGCGTTGCGGGGAGGGGAGGTGGAGGAAGGAGAGGGGTGGGGGGGAAAGGGAGAGGAAAAGGGGTGGTGGGAGGGGGGAGGGGGAGGAGGGATGGGAGGAGAGGGGGGAAGGGGAGGAGGAGAGGGTGTAGGGGGGAAGGGGGAGAGAGAGGGAGGGTAGGGTGGAGGGGGCGAGACAGGAGAGGTAGGGGGTTTATATATATGCTGGTGGGTGAATTGATCTAGTGGCCAAATTAAAAAAGGGGCCTAAAATGTGAGAAACCCCTACCCACGGTAGAACAAGTCACAACCTATTTTTTCTTGAAGAGGGATGTTTGGGGAGTTAGAAAATCATGGTTGTGAACCTGAGATCATTGCACAACATTTTGAAAATCACGTTTACATATGTACCACTGCAGACTGCAAAAATGGATTTAATCGCCACAGATTTTGGCTCATATTGGCTCATATATTTGTTAATACTGGTGCTACAAACACAAATTTGGTACCAAAATGTGCGGAATGATGACATATATATGTGTAAAAACCATTTGTGATGTAACAAAGGCTTTTGTGTGACCTACAGGCAAAAATAGTGGAATTTTGCGCAATAAATCAGCTTCGGGTTTACCAATAAATATCAACTAAACAATTAATTTCTTCATAAGTATTTGAGTTGTATTACTACATATTACATCAAAATAACCCTCTATCATTCTCCTTTTTAGAAATATAACTCATAAAGATAAATCAGTTGAATTAATAGAGTTATTACCGAAACCATATGTCACCCCCCATAAAAGTAACCGACATTGATTAATTTATAATACATGTATATGCATTAACCAAACAAGAATGATTTTAAATCCAGTTGCAGAAAATCAATTTTGAGCTTGATTGCCTTTTTCTAAAACTACTGATATATACTTATCTTTAATTATTTCATTTCAGATGCTTGTGCTGACAATTGATCTGCAATTATGGATCTGGAACCACCTGTTGTGAAGCGTCGTAAAATTGACACTGACCACTGCATCATATGCTTTAAACCCCTCAACCCTAAAAAGCAAGAAGTTGTAAAGAACCCAACATTTAATGGTTTGAGTGCAATCTTCAAAGCAAGTCAAATCAGAAAAGATGACGTTTATGAAAGTATCTGGCATTTGCAACAAGACATATTGAGTCTTGATTTGAAAGTATCATTCCACAAATCGTGTCGGGCCAAGTATACCAGCAAGTCAAATATCTCCACATCCAACCCCAGTGAGAGTGACCAGCAACCATGCACGTCTGCGGCAACAGAACACACCATGTTGCCCAAAGACGACATGTAGAGGCTTGTGAGAGAGATCCAGAATGCTTTCAATGCAGGAGACAGGGAATCCGCAATAACACTGACGAAACAACTTGAATCAGAGCACATAGCACCTTCGCAAGCACTACAACAAGAGTTCACAAATGCAGGTAGGACACAGTCTGCAACATTTGCCTTCTGGGATACATTTATGCAGGGAGTAAACATCTTGCTGCGACTTCTGAGAGCAGAGCGCGAGGGACTGTTCGAACTCCATCTCATCGCCGTCTGTGAGACTATACCCTGGTGCCGAGCTGCAGACAGAGGAAATTATGCCAAATATTTGCCAGGATATTTGAATGATATGCTATCACTTCGGGAATTGCACCCAAAATCCTATCAATATCTGCAGGAAGGTGGATTTGTGGTCCGTAGGTCTTTGCGCCGGTTCAATGCTGTTGCTAGTGACCAAGCACTTGAACAAACAATTAACCGTGAGGGAAAGAGCCAGGGAGGTGTCATCGGGTTTACCTTGAGGAAAGGTGCCCTTACCAGATGGATGGTCACTCGACATGTCACAACACAATATACAGAGGCTTTTAAAGAACTCTGTGATGGGGACACTGAAGTAGCTTCCACAAACCACGCTGAGCATGGAAAGACAAGGATGGTAAGGGATGAACAAGATGTTACCAAGATCACGGAATTTGTATCAAACGCACAAAATCCGTTTGACCTACGTACTGTACCTGACGAATTGGTCAACATCGCCACAGGCCAGGTTGCTTCACAAGAAGTATCAAACGGACTTGGACATTTCTTAACAGACGCCCAGAAATGCAACAAAAGTTTTATCGAAAAGCGACTTCTTGCTGACCAAACCAAGAGTTTCTGGGAAACAGACTCACGAACAAAGACACCAACGTTTGCAGACATGTCAAAACCCATGAAAACCAACAAACGAGATAAATTGATGGTGGATTCAGAAGTACATTTCCGGCGGCTGCTTGCTGTCTCAAAGAAACGCGATGTCATTCTGGAACAAGTCCTGACACATGAACTGGCTCCTGTGCCACCGTCCCTCTTCAACAATGATGGGACAATGCGAAAAACCAACAAGGCGGATCTGGCAAAGAAGTAAGAAGCTAATTGCGAGGAAGTCCAGGTGCTCAAACCCTCTGACCAACATGATACTGCTTATGTCATTGATGGGATGGCACTACTTCAGGCACTTGATGAAGCCCAGTTTGACACATTTGACGATCTCGGACGTACCATAATGCAGAAGATTCAGTCACTGCTTGCTAGTAACCAAGGTGTGACATCAGTTACATTGGTTTTTGACAGGTATGATGTACCACTCTCTATCAAGCAGCTGGAAAGAGAACGTCGCACTGGTGGAGAGTCAACACCCAGATATGTCATCGATGGACAACGCACAGTTCCAAACTACAGGAAGTTCCTGAAGAACACCACAAACAAATCAGCGCTTGCCGATTTCCTCTGCAGTTACTTGACAGTAGCCGCCCAATTGCAGCTTGAGGAAAACCAATCTGTCACACTGGCAGGAGGCTTTAACGATGGCCTGCTAGTTAAAGTTGTGGATCATAGAGGCATTCCGGGAACTACCTGAATTGTTCAGCACACATGAGGAGGCTGACACACGGCTCCTGCTACATGCAATCCATCTCGCCAGAGCACACTCAAGGGTCATTGTACGATGTGATGACACTGACGTGTTGGTCCTACTCATCTATTACTGTGGGAAAGGCATGTTTGGGGACACCAAAGTGTACATGAATGCAGGTCACTGTACAAAAACAACGAATCGTCAGAGATTCATTCCTGTCAACAGAATAACGGACGACATCGGTCAGGATACGTCAAGTTGCTTGCCGGCATGCCATGCTATAAGTGGCTGTGACACAACCTCCTCGCTGTTCAAAGTCGGGAAACGCACTGCATATTCGAAACTCAAGCAAAACATTGCACACTTGGCACCACTGTCACGGTTAGGCCAAACCAGAGATACAACCAATGTCGTCAGCACTGCCACAAAATATGCTCTGTCGTTGTATGGTTCAAAGTCAAGTCACACACTCGACCAACTTCGTTTTGTTTATGCCTGCACAAGTGACAAACCAGCATCTCTCTTCCCACCAACAGACGATGCTTTCGAACATCTGAAGTGAGCAAATTACCAGGTGGCGATATGGACCCACAGCCATGTAGCGAAGCCTGTACTTTGGAACCCCGATGGTAATGGATGGCAGGTCAGAGACAACAAACTTGAGCCTGTCATGTTCCAAAAGGATGCAGCCCCAAGGGAGGTTCGAGATCTCACGCATCTCTACTGCACCGACGATGACTGTAGGCAGAGCAGAACATGTCATTGTATCTCTGCAGGACTGACCTGCACTGAATTCTGCTCGTGTAGTGCAGACGATTGTCCAAATGTTGATGATTCTGTTGTCTTTGACGACAGCACTGATGAAGAGCGTGACTGAACTTTTAAATGTATTACATGTATTCCTTCATGTAATAGATGTACATAAGTAACAGTGCATGTTATGAATTCATTATCGTCATATGTGAAATAGCTTATATCAACATGATGTCTATAAAAGTCACTTTCACAATTGTGTCAGAATCTTAAGTCAATTCTTCATGTTGCATATCTGCTTCGGGATTTCTATCGGTCAGCATTAGTGGGGCGACATATGATTTCAGTTATAACTATATCATTTCAGTGACAATTATATCATTAGATATATTTTTCAAAGGGTAAATAAACTTGGATTATGTTGATGTAACAAGTATGACTGCAAGTCCAATATTTTTGAAGTAATTAATGTTTTTGTTGATATTTATTGGTAAACCGAAGCTGATTTATTGCGCAAAATTCCACTATTTTTGCCTGTAGGTCACACAAAAGCCTTTGTTACATCACAAATGGTTTTTACAGATATATATGTCATCATTCTGCACATTTTGGTACCAAATTTGTGTTTGTAGCACCAGTATTAACAAATATATGAGCCAATATGAGCCAAAATCTGTGGCGATTAAATCCATTTTTGCAGTCTACAGTGGTACATATGTAAACGTGATTTTCAAAATGTTGTGCAATGATCTCAGGTTCACAACCATGATTTTCTAACTCCCCAAACATCCCTCTTCAAGAAAAAATAGGTTGTGACTTGTTCTACCTTGGGTAGGGGTATGCCACCCAAAATCTCATTTGGCCACTAGCCTAAATGTGGCTCACGTTTCTGAGTTAGGTGTGATGTCGATCAGGAAGAAGAAGAAGTCGTACTGCCAACTTCATACCCTTTCGGAATTGTTTGATTTATTTGTGTTCAAATGTCTGGTGATTGTTTTGTATTTATTTATGTGAATGTGTACTTGTATATAACTGTCATTATTTTAAAAAGGCTTTGGCACTATTGAGCGATTATTTTTTTTAACTCCAAAAAAACCGATCTTTTTTTCAAAATGTTTTTTTTTTGCCTAAAATACTCCCAGGCACTGACTGTCGAAACTCTGAAAGTTTGACGAAGATCCGTTCAGCCAACTCTGAGAAAAATGGTGACACACAGACAGACAGCCAGAGAGACAGACACACACACAGACAGACATCTCTCTTTTAAAGTAGATGTATACATGTATGTATGCACACACACACACACAGACACACACACACACACAGACAAATACACAGACAAGCGCATAGACAAATACACACACACATGCACAGACAAATATACACACAAACACATACACACAGAGAATCACACACACACACACACACACACACACACACACACACACACACGTGTGGGGGCGCAACTTTCACTGCAGTTCCAAGTACAGTATTCTCAGCGATGATTCAAAATTTCGAGCACAATTTCAATTACAGTTGATAAAATGCCCGTTCAACATCGCTGCCTGTGCCAACATTCTGCTAAGATATTCCTTAATTAATCCAGGGTGGAAAAGGTTCTTCTTCTGACAAAGGAATTCAAAATTCCTCCCAAACTGCAATTTATTTTTAGCCAAATGTATCCAAAGCCAAATGTGATGTTTTAGCTTGAGGACAAATGATCAAAATGAAACAAAACCATGGAATGGCCATGTTCACCAACATGTAGTTGTAATTGAAAGTTTATTTTAAAAGTTTCATTATTATTATTTATTATTTAATTGCCTCCACCCTCGTTATTGTGATGAACGACTTCATCATTATTAACATACAGTATCGCTTTTTACCATCATACAGCAAGTTAGTTGAAAATGGTGATGACAAGTTGATGAATGAAATTGATGTTTTAAAGGAGAAGCTCGCAAACTCAATTACAATTTGGTATCAGAAAGCTGGGGCTGAGAGTACGGCCTGGAGGTACGCATACTCCATCTCTACGCTGTCTATCCTGGGCTCGAATCCCGACACAGCAATAAACTGGCAACCCGGTGCTTCACAAGTCGGGAAATTCACGAATGTGTGCGTCGTCCCTCGGAATGTGCGTGTAACCCGTCGTCCTGTCTGGCGGAATTCATTGGCGGACGTTAAAGATCCAACGGAGTCTTTTGGGAAGAGTAGGCGAGCGATCGCCGGCACAATGACAAATTACAAATTCCTGCCCCAACCAGCAGAGGGCGCTGCATCTGCGGAACTGCCACTCCCCCAGGCAATGATGCCACCCCACAGCCTTGCCTTGCATATAAATGAAGAAGAAGAAGAAGAAGAAGCAAGAAAGCCTCGTTCAGTATACACTGAACTTGTGATCAAATATACATCCGTTCACACCACGTTCACCCGCCCCCCAACAAGATATCGCCAAACGGGTATTGCCAAAGCAGTCTCACACGGAGCAAGAAACGCTGCGGGTGTTTTGCCATTGCTATTGCACCGTGGGTCAGGATTAGGATGTGAATCAATTTTGTGCGACGACATTAAAACACAGAGAGGAAAACCCATCCACATCGACGTTAATAATTGTCCGAATTCAATCAGAGCGCGTGATCCATCTTTTCGACATATCGGGTTTGCTTGGTGGAACCGATGGACATAAAGCTCCGGTTCCATATTAAAGGCAAGATTTTGGACACAAAGATAATAATTATCAAACTGAAACTCTTACGAGGCAATTGAGTCCTATTCATGACGTACAGGAAAACATAGTCGCTCAACCCAAATGGTTTCCAAACAAAATAAATAACATGGCATTACTTTCTCAACACAGGCTTCCGAGCAGGTTTAACGCACACACATAACCGAGCACCTATCCAATGGAAACACCAAGCATCCCGGCAACAGAATAACAGTAACAACGTGAGAAATAACCAAACGGATGAGATTATGCTCGAGAGTGGTAAAGAAAGCTCAAGATCACAGATGAATAATTAGTCTTAGTTATTGTTACATTTCATTCGCAAACACGGACCATGGAGGCATGGTACTCACCCGAGTGAGCAAACCCCGATATTTTAGGAAGCGAGGAGTTTAGCTCGAGTAGACGTCGCAATACTGGAATGGAAAACTGAGTTGAGCGGAAATCAAACCGCGCGACCAAAACAATATAATAATAGAGTTATCCACAACCTCACCCCAACGCTGCAGCCCCGCTTCTTACTCGCCCACAATTTCCTTTGGCCACCGCGATACACAACAGGAGATAACGATTAAATAAACTTAAACAATCCTCCAATCATCCGCCTGGCTTTGTGGGGAAATAGGAGGAGCAAAAGCAATTATGCGATGCGCAATAAAAAGAGCGCTCTCTCTCTCTCTCTCTCTCTCTCTCTCTCTCTCTCTCTCTCTCTCTCTCTCTCTCTCTCTCTCTCCCCCCCCCCCCCCCCCAAACGGTTCATTCTACAAGCGTG